>NC_047522.1:10218345-10518345 GCF_902827115.2 Pseudochaenichthys georgianus | reverse complement strand
TTGTCCTTCTTGAAGGCACCACTCCTCAAACACCCTCCACTTACAGTCATAAAGAAACCTGGTGGAGGAAGCTCTCGCACTCTGAGTGTTCATCACCTTCTGAGGGAGTCCCACTGTATTCAGATTGTACCACTCACGGGTCAGGCCCATAGTGCCCCGCGCTCTGGGCGTCGGTGAAGGATCGCCCCCCCCCCCGCCTGAGACAATCTGTCCCTGCGTAGTGGGGGCTGCCATGGCTGCCCGCACAACAGCTGATATATCCGTACGTTGCGGGCTAGGGCGGAGCCATCAGGATAAGTGTGTGGCGTTGCTCCCTCACTCTGGCCAGAGTTGGGGGTATCAGAGCCAGGGGTGGGAACGCGTACAGAAGACCTGGAGGTCAATCGTGTACGAGTGCGTCCACGCCTAACGGTGCGTTTAAATCGTGCATTAAAGAGAACAGCTGTCATTGAGCATTTTCTCTTTATGCGAACATATTTAACGCGGCTCTGCCGTAACGCACCCACAGCGGACTCACGATCCTTGGATGTGGAGTCCAGTCTGCATAGAGTGGTGCACCAGCTCTGGACAGTAGTTCTGTCCCGAGGTACATGACTCCTGGTACATGCGTCGCTCTCAGAGAGAGGAGACGTCTGCCGCTCCAAGGGATCAGTTTGTGTGCCAGTGTGTGTGACTGGAGACAACACAACCTCCCTTGGCGGTTCATACACAATACTGTGGTCGTGTTGTCTGCCCTCACGAGGACATGGTGTCCTCTGAGATAAGGCAGAAAGCGTTTTAGGGTGGGCAACACCGCTAAAAGCTCCGGGTGATTTATCAATCAATCAATCAATCAATCAATCAATCAATCAATCAATCAATCAATCAATCAATCAATGTTTATTTATATAGCCCAATATCACAAATGTTACATTTGTCTCAGTCGTCTTCACAGTGTGTACAGAATATCAGTATGACAATACGACACCCTCTGTCCTTAGACCCTCACATCGTACAAGGAAAAACTTCCGAAGAAAACCCAGTTTAAAGGGAAAAATGGGAGAAACCTCAGGGAGAGCAACAGAGGAGGGATCCCTCTCCCAGGACGGACAGACGTGCAATAGATGCCGTGTGTACATTGAAAAGATAATACATTTGCAACATAGGTAGTCCAAATGTTTGGAAATGCATGTGTGTATAATAGGAAGATGAATCCACGAGGATATCCATCCAGGACCGATGAATCCACGAGGATATCCATCCAGGACCGATGATCCAGGACCACAGCCACGACTCGCGATCCAGGGCTCGCGATCCAGGACACAGGACCGCAGGATCATCCATAACTCCGGATCCCGGCGTATATAGACACCAAAAAGAAAGACATTTGGGGAAGCTGGGTTAATCGGAACATGAGAGTACACAGGCATAGACAGAGAGAAGGAAGAAGTAAGATGTCCCCCGACAAACTAAGCCTATATCAGCAAAACTAGGGGCTGAATCTAATCAGCCCTAACTATAAGCTTTATCAAAAAGGAAGGTCTTAAGCGCACTATTAACGGATAGGGTGTCTGCCGCCCGAACACAAACTGGAAGCTGATTCCACAAATGTGGAGCTTGATAAGAAAAGGCTCTGGCTCCCATTGTACTTTTAGAGACTCTAGGTATGTCAGGATTCTCATGTTTTGTCACGTTTGTAGTTTTGTATGTCTGGTTATGGGTATTTTCCTCCTTGTCTGGTCCTTTTCCCTGTGTTTTTCCTCCCGTCGTTAGTTCCCTGGTGTGTCTAGTTGTCTGATTGTTTTCACCTGTCACTCCTTGTGTGTCTCCTGTGCTCATCAGTGTTGGCCCCACCCCTGATTGTTCCCACCTGTGTCTAGTTACCCTGTGTTTAAATTCCCCTGTCTCCCAGTGTTCAATGTCGGTTCGTCTTGTGATTTGGCTTGTCCTCGGTGAGTGTTCTGTTCTGCCTGTATATATATATATAGCCTTGAAATAAAGGAATTATTTTCACTTTAATCTGCATTTGGGTCCTACCTGCTTCCTTCGCTCCACCGTAACATTACGAACCGACCAAAGATGGACCCAGTGGATTCAGCTTTTTTGATGCCACAGGCGGCTGCTAAGAGAAGGAGGCGCAAAGCCAAGCTCGCAGCCATGCCTCAATGCTCCAGTACCGGCCCACGCAGCTTTGCGTCCATACTGGATTACCTGGCTTACACAGCCAGGGTCCAGGCTTCCGCTCCGGACCTTACAGCCAGGTTTCCGGCCCCAGCTGCCACAGTCCCCTCTCCAGTTTCCTCTGGAGACCCCTCTCCAGTCCCCTCTCGAGTTCCCTCCTCTAGTCCCTCCTTTAGTCCCTCCTCTAGTCCCTGCTCTAGTCCCTGCTCTAGTCCCTCCTCTCGTCCCTCCTCTAGGTCCCCTCGCGAGTCCCCTCTCGAGTTCCCATCTCTAGTCCCTCCTCTAGTCACTTCTCGAGTTACCTCCTCTAGTCCCTCCTTTAGTCCCTCCTTTAGTCCCTCTTCTCGTCCCTCTTCTCGTCCCTCCTCTAGTTCCCCTCGCGAGTCCCCTCTCGACTTCCCTTCTCTAGTCCCTTCTCTAGTCCCTCCTCTAGTTCCCCTCTCGAGTCTCCTCTCGAGTCTCCTCTCGAGTCCCCTCTCGAGTCCCCTCTCGAGTTCCCCCTTAGTTCCCCTCTCGAGTCTCCTCTCGAGTCTCCTATCGAGTCCCCTCTCGAGTTCCCCCTTGGTTCCCCTCTCGAGTCTCCTCTCGAGTCTCCTCTCGGGTCCCTACTCCGGGTCCTGTCCCGTTGGGGGCTCCGTCGACTACTCCTCTGCCGGAGGTCCTGCCAATCGTATGTCTGTCCCGTTGGAGGCCCCGCCGTCCACTCCCCTGCCGGGGGGCCTGCCAGCTCCTTCTCCTTTCTCGTTGGAGGTCCCGCCGTCCACTCCCCTGCCGGGGGTCCCACCAACCCCAGGTCCCGCCGTCCACTCCCCTGCCGGGGGTCCCGCCAACCCCAGGTCCGGTCTCGTTGGATGTCCCGCCGTCTACTCCCCTGCCGGGGGTCCTGCCAACCCTATGTCCTGTCCCGTTGGAGGTCCCGCAGACTACTCTTCTGCCGGGGGTCCTGCCAACCCTGTGTCCTGTGTCGTTGGAGGTCCCGCCGTCTACTCCCCTGCCGGGGGTCCTGCCAACCCTATATCCCGTGCCGTTGGAGGTTCTACCGGGGGCCCTGCCAGCCCCATGTCCATCACCTGTCTCGCCGGGGTTCCTGCCAACTCCTGGTCCACTTCCGTGGGGGATCCTGCCGAAGCCTGTCCGACCGGCTCCAGTTTCTGTCCGGCCGACACCGGGTCCTGCCCGGTCTCCGGAGCTGTCCCATCAGCGCTTTCCTGCCCGGCCTCCGGTTCCGGCCCGGCCTCCGGAGCTGTCCGGTCTTCGCCCTCGAGCCCGGCCCTCTGAGAGCCGGAGTCTTCACCCTCAATCCTGGTCCCCTGAGAGCCACGGCCTTCACCCTCGATCCCTGGCCCCTGAGAGTCACGGCCTTCGCCCTCGAGCCCGGCCCCCTGACTTTCCCGGCCGCGGTGGCCTTCGCCCCTCCATAACCCCCACCTTGGACTCTGTCTTGCCCCCGGGCCGTCCGCCCGAGTCCACCTTCTCGGCTTCTACCTTACCCCCGGGCCGTCCGCCCGAGACCCGTTCCTGGTCCTCTGCCTTGCCCCCGGGTCGTCCGCCCGAATCCCCCTTTTTGGACTCTGCCTTACCCCCGGGCCGTCCGCCCGAGACCCCTTCCTGGTCCTCTGTCTTGCCCCCGGGCCGTCCGCCCGAGACCCCTTCCTGGTCCTCTGCCGTGCCCCTGGGCGGTCAGTTCAGTCCCGTCCTCCAGACCCCCTCCACCCACCCTGGTGGCCCTAGTTTTGCTCCACCGTAACAAGGAACAACCAACAATCCTGCATTCTTGGAACGCAATGCCCTAGTAGGACAGTAGGGTATAATGAGTTATTTAAGGTAAGATGGCGCCTGCCCATTAAGGGCTTTGTAGGCGAGAAGAAGAATTTTAAATTCTATCCTGTGTTCTATAGGGAGCCAGTGTAAGGCAGCCAGAACAGGAGTAATGTGGTCCCTTTTCCTAACTCTGGTTAGTACACGAGCCGCAGCATTTTGAATCAGCTGAAGCGACTTGACTGACTTCTTGGTACTCCCTGATAATAAAGAGTTACAATAATCCAGCCTAGACTTGCGCCCGCTGGAGGTCTCTGCTCCAGAGACCCCTCACCGAGCGACCTTCGTAAATACCCTATCAGCCTGTCAGACATGCGTCCGTGGTGACCACCTTCCGTGAAAGGACAGCACCCGTAGGCGCGCCCCATACTAGAAAAGTCGGGTGCGGCCAGTGGCGTAGTGCCACTACGCATTTCATAATAACCAATACTCTCCACGCGCGGGGTTTAGTTTTTTTATGTGACCCATGTTGAGCAGGTGCTTTACGAGGACATTTGTCTGCGTAATCTGACTCTGCTGCATTATAGATAAAACCCTCCTTTCTAGGAGAGAGAGAATCTCTCTCTCCAGAATATGGGTTGACTCTCCCCGGGCTTGTGAATACAGATAGCCCGAGAAGCGAGGGAGGGTGACGGTGACTTGGAGTCTGTAGCTCTGTGTAACTGTCTTGAGAAACCCAAGCAGATGTCGTGAGCATCTCCCGCTGTATGCTCCTTAGAGCCAGCTGAGATGTCACGTCTCTTCCCCTCTGAGTCTCTATTTGTTGTGTTATGGGGCCCTCCAGTGTCTGAGCACTGTGGTGCCCCATTTCGACAATCCCCACCGACACAGCGCGTGTGTGGCCGTGGTGCCCTTACGGCTCCAGCCGGCACTGCGCATGCGCGTGACAGTGGTGCCTTCACAACCCCGGCCGGCACTGCTCATGCGCGTGACGGTGGTGCCTTTACAGCTCCAGCCGGCACTGCGCATGCGCGTGACGGTGGTGCCTTCGCGACCCCAGCCGGCACTGCGCATGCGCGTGACGGTGGTGCCTTTAGAGCTCCAGCCAGCAATGCGCATGCGCGTGACGGTGGTGCCTTCGCGACCCCAGCCGGCACTGCGCATGCGCGTGACGGTGGTGCCTTCACAGACCCGTCAATTGTCCACCCTTTGAGAGAGGCCGTGGCTGCTCTCAGAAGGGGAACAGTTGACAGACTGTTTATTGTTTTTATTGTTTTTCTTTTCATTTTTTTGAGCTGCGCCCTTGGCTCGAAGCCTGGATGCATCAGCGGAAAATGTTTTATGACAGAAAAATCAATAAGTGTGTGACATGTGTTTATGCGGACTTGAGGATGGTGTTGAGGCATCTCTCGAGGCGGCGGGAACACATTTAGAGCTGGGGAACCGTAGACTTCCAGCTCTTTCACAGAGGGGAGAAGGGGGGGCTGTCACGCCACTCGCTTCTTCTTCCTCGACTGCTGGCCGAAATTCTGCAGCCGGAACCGGAGATTTTCTAGGCCAGCTCACCCTCGTCCCCTGCCTGGGCTGGGGACTCGGGGCGGACTGCGACCTCTGCGTTTTCGGTATTTTGAACCGAGCAGGGTTCGGGGCAGCTTGTTCGCCTCGTGGCATGGAGAGGACCCGCTCGTAACAGGTAAGTCGTTGAGAGAAAAGTGTTACCAACCCGTCCTTAATCCGGAGAAAAAGGGACGGTGTGGGTCCTTTGTTCTCAAATAATATTGACTGGTGTGTCAATATACTTCTAATCCTTTTCTCCTCCGTGGGAGAGAAAAATAAAAGCGTCCTCGCTACCGTGGTGTCGGTAGAAAAATCAAAACCTTACCTTACTTTCCGGGGAAAGAAACGGCGAGGTCGATTTTAATACTAACTGGCGTTAGTATTACCGTCTTCTTGCGAAGCAGAAGGAGTAGCCGGTGAGCGCCCGTCGACCGAAATGTTTTGGATTTGGGTTCAGTCTGTGGACAGTTAAGCTTGTCCGGCTACTGTAGAGATGTGCTCTGAAGCGAGAAGAGGTGTTTGAATGACACATACGTCGTGGCGCAAGCTACTTATAGGGGGTGATTCCCTGACGTTGACGTCAAGATCACCAGCCAATCAGGATTGGCGTAATGAGATTGATGCTTCTGTTTGCTCCGCGATGAGACGCATCCCATAGTGAGACATCGAACGGAGTGTTATGAATGAGAACTTAAGCATAGACACTTAAAAAAAAAGGACAGCTACTGTATCGACATTTTTAAATTGTATTTAAAGAAAAAACCAGAACAAAACAGCAGGGCTCTATTTCCAACCCAGTCTCACGGCATTTCGTGTTCACCAACACGATTTTTTTATCTATTGATTCGTGTTCACCATCACGATTTGCCCCTTTTTTTCGTGTTGCACAGCACGATTTTAAAAGCAATGTATTTCTACTGGTAACGTGTTTCGTGCCTGCAGGCTGCAGCACGTCTTTTTCTCCGGTCGGGTCGTGGAAGACCGGAAGCTGTGTGGTTCATAAAAACATGTTCTTTCTCAATATCAAGCCACAGTTATTGCTTTTATTTTAAATCGTATAATTTCGGACTTTTGTTGCCGTCTGTGAGGAAAATAAATGGGGCTCAGAGCCTCAGGATACTGAAATCTGTATTTTTAAATATTTTTTTCCTTCTAATTTGTTATTCTTTTCAAAATAACACACTGTTATTTACTCACCAATAACACACAATTATCCTTGCTTTTATTTATTGGTTTAATTCCATAATCTCGGGCTTTTTTGGTGTCCGTCAGGAACTGAATTTTAAAATTAAAATAACCGGAAACAGACGTAGGCCTATAAGGGACATTTCGAGCATCATTGCGATTGTCAACATTTCTGAGTTTAGGATGGCCGAAGACACTACACTACCCATAATCCCCAGCTATCGTTTAGGACTACAGTTCCCATAAGGTTACGCAGAGCGTCAAACAGCTGTGTGAAATGGAACGAAACCACGCCAGACTATCCAAAACTGGAATCGAACGCCCCTCCAGAACTACACATGCTGGCTATTGTGTTTCGCAAAATGTTCTATGGGACGTCTCTACTGAACGTTTTCGTTTTCCCCACAATTAGAAGTTGCCAGTATTAAACACATTGGTGTTATCAAATGTAAAACATATAATTAATAAATGGGTGAAAATCGCTTGTGTCCATAATGCGCAGCATTAATATATACTCACATGACAGCTCATTGCTACTTTGTAATTCTACTCCACTACAATTCAGAAGTTAACCTGGTATTTTTACTCCACTGCATTTATTTGAGTTACTTTGCAGATTCTGATTAATTATGTGAAATATAAACAACCCTTAAATCAGACTTTAGTTACACCTGAGTAAAATTCAGGTAAGGTTATTGTCAAGTGCCAACAATCAGGAGAGATATTTGATAGTTGGTGCTTGAGAAGACTAAACATGTATCTGCAATTGACATGAATGGAAACAAGTAATAAAGTATATTCATTACTCGTTATTCTCTACTAATAGTTAATTAAAGACTGTATATTATGGCTATTTTGCACATCCCTTTCAAGATTTTCAAAGGTTTATTGACATATCATACACAACTACGGTGTAGTTATGCAATGAATGAAAAACTTGGGTCACAGGTTCCTCAATAGTGCATTACAAGACATCTATCAATATGTGTGTACCTCCACCATTAAACTGTCATATTCTGCACATTTCTTATTCTATCTACATACATAAGACGAGTATAATTAATGTGTATAATATCAGTTAAAATAAGTGCTTCAACATAGTTAACATTGCAGGAAAGCAATATATTAGACGTTAATTACTTTGTCAGGCTTAATATTTAATATTTAATGTTTAAATAAAGGTTAATCCGTTTTTCTGTTTTGCACCTCCTCCTATTAATATCTGTGTACATCCTGCACTAAACTGTTTTATTGTAGAGATCACTTATAATACCTTCTTGATTTTTTATATTCTATATTTCTATATTTATACTTTCCTCCTATGACAGTATGTACTCTTAATATTTTTGTAATCAAATATAACACATAAAAACAATAATTCAATAACGTGCTTTAACCACTAGGAGGTGCACACAAGGTGCACACAGCCATAATAACTTTGTATTATTAGTGTGTATGTACAACATCTGGAGATGTATAGTTGTATGCATGCTTTTACAGCATATTGCTATACTATTTCAGACTCAGTATTTACATTCTTACATTCAAAGAAAATCAGTAATATCTTTAAAAACTACAGTCCTTTTCTATCAGCTGTGCACTGTTATGGTGTAAATATAACCTATCTATGAATTAGATCAAATGTAAAAGTGAGCCGAATTAGTGTTGATACTGCAAGGAGACGTATTGTGTGAAGAGAAACTGAAGATGTTGTTTAATTGTTGATATATTTATGATCCACGTCAAGTATTCAGTTTCGGCGCCATTTCTTCCAGTTTTTCCAAAGGTCTTCTTATCAGGGCTCTCTAAATAAAGAACTACGGCAGATCTGTAATATGTAATGCAGCCGAAGCGTGTGTTACAATGCCGTTATGTGATGACTTTCAAAGAGAAAAGCAAGAGCACTCGGAATTAAGTATTATTTTATACTTTTAAAATGTTTTCCGGATTTAATATAATATAAACACCAAATCCCAGCATGCATTGCGGCTAACACATCCAATCAGCGAGCTTAAAACCATAGCTGAGGATCTTGGGTAATCGCTCGAAATGCCTACGTCTGTTTCCGGTTATTTTTATTTTGAAATTCAGTTCCTGACGGACGCCAAAAAAGCCCGAGATTATGGAATTAAACCAATAAATAAAAGCAAGGATAATTGTGTGTTATTGGTGAGTAAATAACAGTGTGTTATTTTGAAAAAAATAACAAATTGGAAGGAAAAAAAGATTTAAAAAATACAGATTTCATCATCCTGAGGCTCTGAGCCCCATTTATTTTCCTCACAGACGGCAACAAAAGTCCGAAATTATACGATATAAAATAAAAGCAATAACTGTGGCTTGATATTGAGTAAGAACATGTTTTTATGAACCACACAGCTTCCGGTCTTCCACGACCCGACCGGAGAAAAAGACGTGCTGCAGCCTGCAGGCACGAAACACATTAGGCTTGTTTGAGACAAGCAAGACCTGCGCAGTTGCGATCAACGTCTTGCTAGTGCGTTGCATGATGGTTAGTCATTTTGTCCGACTTGCTCTGGAGGGTCGCCCACATGAGACTTTGAAATCTCGCGGGACAAAGACGCCCGCAGCCTTGAGAGCGAGGCGAGGTGAGTTGGCGCAGTTGCTCTCCACGAGCTGCGGAAGCGAAATGCTTGATAGGAAACGGCTCGCTGGTATCTCGAGCTGAGCGCTCATTGGTGGTTTTTACCACGTGTGTGAGGAATTGCAGTATCTCCTTCTCCTTTTTTCTGTTTGTTTGTCTATCTGTTTGTCTGTCTTCCTGGCTGGGCGTGGTTGACCTACTTTCCGTTTTCCGCCAACTCACCTCCGCTCCTGTTTCTCATCATCACTGATTACCACTACTCACCTGCTGCTGCTTAAAACTCCGGTTCGATCATCAGACTTCGCCAGTTCTTCGTATACTCAGTGGTAAACTCCAGTTCCGGCTGACTAGTATTGCTAGTCTTTTTGTATACTCTTCCAGTTGGATTTTTCATATACTAATCCTGTTCTGTTTTGTGCCTGTTCCAGATACTCCATATTCCATTCCGTCCTGCCTGCCACGTCCAGCCCAACCTCCGTCTCAGCCCTGCTCCACGTTCTTCCCATTCTGTTGAGAGTTTGCTTTGTCTCCTGCCTGTCTCTTGAGGAACGTAAATAAATCCAGTTTTTTTGACACTTCACCTAAGTCTCCGTCCCAAGTGTTCTTGCATAGCGGGTTCAAGTTTTGAGTCTCTTTACGAGGAGCGTAACAGAAGAACTGGCCAAGAATGAACCCCGCAGGATCCGGAGCGGATTCTACCCCAATCATTCATGCCCTGTCAAGTCAGGGCTCCCTCCTGGGTGAACACGAAAAGCTCATCCGAGCGTTGGTGGAGAGTAACTGGTCCATGGCTCATCATGTCTCAGAGTTGGCGTGCCAGATCTCCGCTCTCACTACCTCGACGGTAGCATTTCAGGCTACTCCCAGTCCAGCCCCTTTGCCCCCTCCTCGCCAGGATTTTCCTATAACCGATCCTGAGCCATTTCACGGAGATGTGTACAACATGGATGTAATTTGATTTAATCTTGCCATTTTAAATGATGTATTCAATAAATAAGGTTAAACCAAATCATTACATTACAATAGATTTTATTTTAATGATTTGGTTTAACTTAAAGAGAAACTTTATTGTTATTGCACATATTACAGGTACTGAGACAACGAAATGCAGTTTAGCTTCTAATCAGGTGCAACAAGCAGTGAAGTGGAAAGTAATGTACACAATCTACAGAATAACATGTAGAATGAATTGAATGATGAATAAACAGTGGGGTCTTTCTGAAGAACCAGCACCTTTCTGAAGAACCAGCACCTTACCGTGGTAGAGAGGTTTGTGTGCCCTGATGAACCTGGGGGCTGTGGTGTCTGGAACCTTGTGTTCCTGGTAGGGTCTCCCATGGCAAATTGGTCTCAGGCAAGGGGCCAGACTAAGATTGGTTAGACCTCATGAAAGAAACAAGAACAAGAAGTGAGGATACCCGGCCCGGAGGAAGCCCGGGGTCCCCTTCTGGAGCCAGGCCCAGAAGGAGGACTCGTCGGCGAGCGTCTGGTGGCCGGGCTTGCCACGGAGCCCGGCCGGGCCCAGCCCGAAAAGGCAACGTGGGC
Source organism: Pseudochaenichthys georgianus (assembly GCF_902827115.2). Lineage (NCBI taxonomy): Eukaryota > Metazoa > Chordata > Actinopteri > Perciformes > Channichthyidae > Pseudochaenichthys > Pseudochaenichthys georgianus. The sequence goes on along the minus strand of NC_047522.1, from coordinate 10,507,535 downwards.
AACACCTCCGCTTCTCCGTCCCGCGGGCCCACCACCTACGGGAAACATCGATGGGGTCGGGTGGCAGTGAAAGCGGAGGGTCTCGACGGACCAGACCCGGGCGGCAGAAGCTGGCTTTGGGGACGTGGAACGTCACCTCTCTGGGGGGGAAGGAGCCGGAGCTTGTGCGGGAGGTGGAGCGGTACCAGTTGGATCTGGTTGGGCTCACCTCTACGCACAGCGTCGGCTCTGGAACCTTACTTCTGGATAGGGGTTGGACTCTATTCTTCTCCGGAGTTGCTCAGGGTGTGAGGCGCCGGGCGGGTGTGGGGATACTCACAAGTCCCCGGTTAGGTGCTTCGTTGTTGGAGTTTACCCCAGTGGACGAGAGGGTCGCCTCCCTACGCCTGCGGGTTATGGGGGGGAAAACTCTGACTGTTGTGTGTGCTTATGCACCCAACAGCAGTTCAGAGTATTCGGCCTTCTTGGAGACCCTGGAAAGAGTCCTGTATGGGGCTCCTGAAGGGGACTCCTTAGTCTTGCTGGGAGACTTCAACGCACATGTGGGCAATGATGGAGACACTTAGAGGGGCGTGATTGGGAGGAACGGCCCCCCTGATCTGAACCGGAGTGGTGGTTTGTTACTGGACTTCTGTGCTAGTCATGGATTGGCCATAACAAACACCATGTTCGAACATAAGGATGCTCATAAGTGTACGTGGTACCAGAGCACCCTAGGCAGAAGGTCCATGATCGATTTCGTTATCGTATCATCGGACCTGAGGCCGTATGTTTTGGACACTCGGGTAAAGAGAGGGGCGGAGTTGTCAACTGATCACCATCTGGTGGTGAGTTGGGTCGAGTGGCGGGGGAAGCCTCTGGATAGACCTGGTAAGCCCAAACGTGTAGTTCGGGTGAACTGGGAACGTCTGGAGGAGGCCCAAGTTCAGGAGGCCTTCAACTCACACCTCCGGCGGAGCTTTTCGGGCATTCCTGTGGAGGTTGGGGACATAGAACCAGAGTGGTCGGTGTTCAAAGCCTCTATTGCCGAAGCCGCGGCGGGGAGCTGTGGTCTCAAGGTCCTAGGTGCCTCAAGGGGCGGTAACCCTCGAACCTCCTGGTGGACACCGGTGGTCAGGGAAGCCGTCCGACTGAAGAAGGAGGCCTTCAGGGATTTGTTATCCCGGGGGACTCCCGAGGCAGTTGCAAGGTACCGACAGGCCCGAAGGGCAGCAGCCTCATCCGTGGCCGAGGCAAAGCAGCGGGTGTGGGAGAAGTTTGGAGAAGACATGGAGAAGGACTTTCGGGCGGCACCAAAGTTGTTCTGGAAAACTGTCCGACACCTCAGGAGGGGGAAGCAGGGAACCATCCAAGCTGTGTACAGTAAGGATGGGACGTTGTTGACCTCAACTGATGGAGTGTTGGGACGTTGGAAGGAACACTTTGAGGAACTCCTGAACCCGACAACTCCGCCCTCTATGTTAGAGGCAGAGCTGGAGTATGACGGGGGATCAACACCAATCTCCCGGGGGGAGGTCACTGAGGTCGTCAAACAACTCCACAGTGGCAAAGCCCCGGGGGTGGATGAGATCCGCCCGGAAATGCTGAAGGCTCTGGGTGTTGAGGGACTGTCATGGTTGACACGTCTCATCAATGTTGCGTGGAAGTCGGAAACAGTACCGAAGGAGTGGCAGACCGGGGTGGTGGTCCCCCTTTTCAAAAAGGGGGATCAGAGGGTGTGTGCCAATTACAGAGGCATCACACTACTCAGCCTCCCCGGGAAAGTTTACTCCAAGGTACTTGAAAGGAGGGTCAGGCCGATTGTCGAACCTCAGATTGAGGAGGAACAATGCGGATTCCGTCCTGGTCGTGGAACGACGGATCAGCTTTTTACTCTCGCAAGGATCCTGGAGGGGGCCTGGGAGTACGCTTATCTGGTCTACATGTGTTTTGTAGACTTGGAGAAGGCGTATGACCGGGTTCCCAGGGAGTTACTGTGGGAGATGCTGCGGGAGTATGGGGTGAGGGGGTCTCTACTCAGGGCCATCCAATCTCTGTACTCCCAAAGCGAGAGCTGTGTCCGGGTCCTCGGCAGTAAGTCGGACCCATTTCCGGTGAGGGTTGGCCTCCGCCAGGGCTGCGCTTTGTCACCAATCCTGTTTGTAATATACATGGATCGGATTTCGAGGCGTAGTCGTGGGGGGGGGGGTCTGCAGTTCGGTGGACTAAGGATTGCACCACTGCTTTTTGCAGATGATGTGGTTCTGATGGCTTCATCGGTCTGCGACCTTCAGCACTCACTGGATCGGTTCGCAACCGAGTGTGAAGCGGCTGGGATGAGGATCAGCACCTCCAAATCTGAGGCCATGGTTCTCAGCAGGAAACCGATGGACTGTCCACTCCAAGTAGGGAATGAGTCCTTACCCCAAGTGAAGGAGTTCAAGTATCTCGGGGTCTTGTTCTCGAGTGAGGGAACAATGGAGCGTGAGATGGGCCGGAGAATCGGAGCAGCGGGAGCGGTATTGCAGTCGCTTTACCGCACCGTTGTGACGAAAAGGGAGCTGAGCCAGAAGGCAAAGCTCTCTGTCTACCGGGCCATTTTCGTTCCTACCCTCACCTATGGTCATGAAGGATGGGTCATGACCGAAAGAACGAGATCGCGGATGCAAGCGGCCGAGATGGGTTTCCTCCGCCGGGTGGCTGGTGTCTCCCTTAGAGATAAGGTGAGAAGTTCGGTCATCAGGGAGGGACTCGGAGTTGAGCCGCTCCTCCTTCGCGTCGAAAGAAGCCAGTTGAGGTGGTTCGGGCACCTAGTTAGGATGCCACCTGGGCGCCTCCCTAGGGAGGTGTTCCAGGCACGTCCAGCTGGGAAGAGACCAAGGGGTAGACCTAGGACCAGGTGGAGGGATTATATCTCTTCGCTGGCCTGGGAGCGCCTTGGGATCCCCCAGTCAGAGCTGGTTGATGTCGCCAGGGAAAAGAAAGTTTGGGGCTCTCTGCTGGAACTGCTACCCCCGCGACCCGACCACGGATAAGCGGGAGAAGATGGATGGATGGATGGATGGATGGATAAACAGTGGGGTATGAATACACTAGATATCAGCCTGTGAGCAGTATGAACAGTGTGTATGAATATGCTAAGATATATAAAGTATGAAAACGGTATGCAGTATAGTATAACATATATAGATATTAATTTCATGATGATAAACATTGTGGAACAATGATGAAAAATGGGAATGGATGTGGCGACGTAAAACTGACACAAAACAACAACACACTTTTGCCAGCCAATGGGAGAGTTTCATCAGCAGCACGTGGTAAAACCCACCAATGAGCGCTCAGCTCAAGATACCAGCGAGCCGTTTCCCATCAAGCATTTCGCTTCCGCAGCTCGTGGAGAGCAACTGCGCCAACTCGCCTCGCCTCGCTCTCAAGGCTGCGGGCGTCTTTGTCCCGCGAGATTTCAAAGTGTCATGTGGGCGAGCCTCCAGAGCAAGTCGGACAAAATGACTAACCATCATGCAACACACTAGCAAGACGTTGATCGCAACTGCGCAGGTCTGCGCAGGTCTTGCTTGTCTCAAACAAGCCTATTAGGCTTGTTTGAGACACATTGCGGCTCGCCTCGAAAGTAGACGAGAGTAGCCGATCGCAGCCGGGGGAGGTGTCAAAAAGCTTGCCTGAAGTCGGACAGCTCCGAGTCGGCTTCTTCTTCTTCATCTTCTTCTTCGCATTCTTCTTCTTCTTCTCTCGGTTTTTTGGCGGATTGCAAACAACTTTAAGGTGCATAACGCCACCTCCGGAGTCGGCTTGATTCGGTTTGCATTTATAAAGAATGCACACATGTGTTTAATCGTTAATGTCAGATATGTACTAAGTAAATACATTTGTTCCTGCTCAAGATTAGATTCAACTTTATTGTTATTGCACAGATTACAGGTACTGAGACAACGAAATGCAGTTTAGCTTCTAACCAGGTGCAACAAGCAGTAAAGGGAAAAGTAATGTACACAATCTACAGAATAAAATATAGAATGAATTGAATGATGAATAAACAGTGAGGGGTATGAATACACTAGATATCAGCCTGTGAGCAGTATGAACAGTGTGTATGAATATGCTAAGATATATAAAGTATGAAAACGGTAAGCAGTATAGTATAAAATATATAGATATTAATTTCATGATGATAAACATTGTGGAACAATGATGAAAAATGGGAATGGATGTGGCGACGTAAAACTGACACAAAACAACAACACACTTTTGCCAGCCAATTGGAGAGTTTCATCAGCAAGTCGGACAAAATGACTAACCATCATGCAACGCACGAGCAAGACGTTGATCGCAACTGCGCAGGTCTTGCTTGTCTCAAACAAGCCTATTACCAGTAGAAATACATTGCTTTTAAAATCGTGCTGTGCAACACGGAAAAAAGGGGCAAATCGTGATGGTGAACACGAATCAATAGATTAAAAATCGTGTTGGTGAACACGAAATGCCGTGAGACTGGGTTGCTATTTCAGTATTAACTAAAGAAAAAAAGACAGCAACAGCTGACATCAAATCTTTGCTGAGCCTTAAGATAATCATAAATAAATAACATAGTGAAAATAAATATATTGCAATGCTCAAAACAGCAGCATCCAACCGTCTCTAATCATAAACAAAACATAATAAATGTATTACAATGTGCAAAACAGCAGCATCCAACAGTCTTTAATCCTTGAATATTACGTGTCACTGCATGCATGCACGGAGCACCCGTAGCATGGGGATCATCATATCATTCTGTCTTGTATTACTTAAAGGAATGGTCCACTCATTAGATAATTAATCAAAACTTCAGTATTTAGTGAAACATTATGTTTAAACCATACCCTGAAGAAATCAGCGATATTCCCCGGTAAATAATGATTTTATAGCTCTTTTTTATCAAAACCTGTATATTCCGTCTGGCCGCCGCCATTTTTGCCATTTTCAGTAGTCACGTGATGGTCGTGACGTCATCCATGCGTTCACTTTGTCAACACACGGAAACATGGCGGGGTATTTGAGTTCGGACTCGTCAGCAGAGGAAGAAGTTTTGACCAATGTGAAGAGATTGGATGGGGGAATTCAGCCATACATATCAGTATGACAATACGACACCCTCTGTCCTTAGTCCCTCACATCGTACAAGGAAAAACTTCCGAAGAAAACCCACAGTTTAAAGGGAACATGGGAGAAACCTCAGGGAGAGCAACAGAGGAGGGATCCCTCTCCCAGGACGGACAGACGTGCAATAGATGCCGTGTGTAAATTGAAAAGATAATACATTTGCAACATAGGTAGTCCAAATGTTTGGAAATGCATGTGTGTATAATGGGAAGATGATATAAGATACTATATGTGTGCATGTAGTACCACCCTTGCTAGCGATTCCCTCTCTAGTTTAGCATACTCAGCTTCATTGTCCCTGGCCATAGAATCACGATTTTATGGGGCCAGAAAAACTGGGGGAAAATACACACTAGCCGGTACTACGCTATATGGAAAGGCCACCAAAAACTGTCCTGGCCTGGACGCTAAAGGACGTTAAAACGGGGCTAGCCGCTGCAATGGAAATGCGCTATAACATACCTTATTCTTACTCCGAGCACTACTTCTGCTCCTCCGTCGCTTCACACTTGCAGAGGGCGATTTCTCAACTGGCCGAACTGGTGTCCTGGTCGGTGATGACACCAGAAAGACCGATGGTACTGCATCTCCATTAAGTAATGGTTGTTCCATAAATCCCATGTTATGTTTTATCATACTCTCAAAGTAGTCGTCCGGAAATTTGAAATGTTCGCTGCATACATGAGCCTGTGAATCTCTCGGTTCGGGCCGGCCACATTTCGCTAGCCACTGCCTCCGAATGTACTTCTTACGCTTACCTTTTGGCAACAGATGGAACCGAGCATTCCGTGGATTGTTCCTATCAGAATTGTGGCAATATTTCGCGATACAGTGAGGCATATTTGAAGAGAGAAACTACAGTAAATAACATGGAGATCAACGTGTCTTCGAAAACCAAACGCATGGTTTACGTCACGTCCGGAAAATGCCCCTTTGTCATGATACACTGTAAAACCCAACATTGTGTTAACCTGTTAACCCCTGAGCCTGTTTTTCAGGTCTCAGGCTTGAAAATGATATTCCCAGAACAAATGACTATTATCTTCAATTCTAAAAGGGGTAAATTAATAATCTTTTTTTTCAAAGCAATGATAAACCTGTGAGTTGGATGTAGAAGAGTCAGAATCAATATAGACTTTTTTTATTTTAAAATAAATTCAGATTGAATATAGTAAAACAATGTAAATGATAGTGTCCGTCCAAAATAAAACCATTACTTATAGGCAAAACCACCCTTGAATGATGGGATAGTAGACTAAAAGCTTTAGGAATCCAAACTATAACATATAATAAATACCCTGTATCAAGATTGATGCAAAACAAGTGACATCTGACATCCAACTGTTCAAGTAAAAAAAAAGGATCGGTTGGACAGAAACTGAAAGAGTTGATGCAGAGCATCAACTGGGTGGTAAGTAATACAACGTAGCAACGTGTTGTCACATACATTGATGACGATATGGTACTACTTCAAAAGCCTTCTAAAATAATTAAAACAACCCCTCAAAAAGATGGAAAAGGCCAACATTTTTCATCTTGTGAGTTTGTTATTTAATCTCATCTTTATCTTCTTTATCTCTATCATTAGGCACCAGACGTGACTGAACAGCGCTCTGTTGTCCTCAAAGGCATTCCGGTTGTTCTTGACGACGACTCCAGGGATTTCTTCAAGACATGCTTTGTACGTACTAAAGCAAACAGATATTGTTCTAAACTGTATTAAAGTAAACAGGTATTATCTTGAACTGTATTGAAGTGAACATGTATTATTTGGGACTGTTTTAAAGTAATCCTATATATATAAACCTTCTTACTGACACACACGCACAATACACTCCCTGACACACACGCACAATACACTCCCTGACCTAGATATCACCAAACACACACACATGTCCTTTTCAAGGTTCTTTTTGGGGCCAATATAATCTCAAGCACCAATATATCTGTGTACAATGTTTGATACCAATATATCTGTGTACAATGTTTGATTGTTTGAGAAAGAATAGTTTGTGTGAAACCTTCCCTGGGAAATTAAAGGAGTAGAATCCGGTGGAAGATAATCTAAGCAGTGACTCTCCGCCCCAAATATGTCCATATATACTGTTGTTTATTCATGCCAAATGCCCCCTGTTTCTGACTGGCTGGTCCCGATATCTGTGTCGCGCGGCAGTAGAGCGGGGAGCCCGGAGTGCTCTGTTACAGGGCACTCTGTATTTTCGTATTGTGTTTTTTTACCATTAAAATCAGATTATTGTTATAACTTTTATGCTGGTGTTTTGAACTCCTTCTTTTATTAATCTGACCAGGCTCATCTAACGGACGGAGCGGAGCAGAACTGGGCTTTAAGCCACCACTACTGTGTTTGCTCCTACAGTACTTGGACACAAAAAAAAGGTTTTATTTGCATTTATTGAAAAGTCATATCTCCTATTCACGCAAACTTGGAACCAAAAGATTGAATTTGGTGTAATCAAAATACTGTACACTAAATTCCATGACCTGGGGCCTCATTTATATAACGCCTTGCGTAGGATTCACGTGGGAAGGTTGCTTACGTAGTACAAAGCAAAAAAATAGGTATGGCTACAGACATTTTCCGATTCACAAAACATTGCGTACCGGCGAGGGAAGTGCTGTACGCACTTCCCTCGCCGGTACGCAATGTTTTGTGTAGGAAGTGCTGTACGCACTTCCTACGCCTGTTTCGCTTTATAAATCACAATCGACTCGAAATGCTGCGCAGCTTTTGAGGGCTTCACGTAACGCCCATATTTGCCTATAAATATCTCCATTCAGAAAAACACGCATTTAAAAGGTTTTTCGCCTGCCGTCTTTGAAACATGTATTACAATAAATCACGGTAAAATATGTTCATTTTGTTGTAGTTGTAGCAGTAGCCCCCTTGCCAGCGATTCTCTCTGACCAATCAGCTGCCGAGAGTGTTAACCTCACTAGTTTAGCATATTCAGCCCGTTGTTGGCCCGGTAAGAACCTCGATTTTGGAGGGCCAGAAAAAAGGTGAAAAAGTAGCCCTGAGCCGGACTACATGCTGCAGTGGAAAAGCACCATAAGTTAACTTAACTTACTTATTGTGAGGCAAAGAGTTTGCATACTTTTTTTAAGTTACCAAAACTTATTAAGTTTTACAGTGTAGTTACAATTTATTCCAATCAAGGAGTTTCAGGCAGAGTGTGGGAGAGAAACTCCCTCTTTGGGATTTTAGCCTTTCGATACACAAAAACCTATAAAACACACTACAGGAAAGGTAAAACACCAAAAGGCGAAATAGTGCCTTTTTTGGGAACTTTTTTCAGCCGGGAAATAATTATATGAACTAGTGAGTATTGCCACAGCAAACATAAACTGCGGTACTTGAGGAATACATATAGTTTTTGGGGAATTAATAGTAATGAGTTAAACATACATTTTAAGAAGCAATGCTCTACTTTCACTACAAAACACTAATACGGACTATGGCTGAACATTTGGCAAAAATGCTGTACTTACTGAACTTACTGTACAGCACTGGTATCAGTCTTGAAGTAGTATTCAAATCATGGAGTTAATTATGCTCTATTGACTTGTACAGAGAGAAAGAGAAATCCGATACAAGGTCACAGTTCACTGTGTGCGTCTCATCCAAATACATATTTCATAGACACACTGCCTGTCAGTATAACTGTTCACTGAACATTGTTAATACAGTACATTGCACTGAACATTAGCACATCACATTACAAAGTTCTAGATGCGCTAACATCCTTAAAGTTAAATTATGTGCAAACACCTTCAAATCCAACTTACACGCCCATTTGCTTTAACCAATTGTTCTCTTTTGCATACACACAGACAGTTGTGTCTTCAAGCTGAAATAGTGTATAACTAGTGTCTTGTTTGCCTATGATTAACAAACCCACTCATGTTCTATTTCTGCAATGCGTTAACCTTTGCAATCATAGCGTGTCCCTCAGACACAAACAGCTTTCCACTGACATAAGACCAATGCATACAACATACTTACCTCTTCCCACTTAGAAACGGGGTTTTTTATGACTTTTCCTTTCGTAAGGCTACTGTTGTGGTAGACACATTTTAGTCCTGTAAAGGCACTGCATGACATCCTGTACACAAACTTAAGGAAGGATAGAAGTTTGGTTTACTTGATAAAATAAGGGGAAATTAATGCAGTCGGAGGACACTTTGGCAGGACCAATTTGGTAGAGAAAACACAAAAACAAGAAACAGGTAAACACAAGAGAAAAATTGCAGATTCATTTTTAGTCACATACACAAAAGGTCTGAAACATGAAAGGCAGAAGGAGTTGTAGAGAAACCTGTCTTGTATACAAAGGTTATATTACGTCAAGAAGTTGGCTAAGCCATGCAATGACATAGAATGAAAGGGTTCATCCTCAGAAGAACATGAATTTGCCTTTTCAATTATAGAGCAATGTATGTGCTAGCAAAGATTCACCAAAACCTTTTCACTCAGTCACTGGAATTCAATTAGGATGCGGCCATTACTTATTTGAAATATATTACCATGGACCAAAGGGTTGGTTACAATGAAAGTTAGATAATGTTGCATTCTTGCAGTGTCAAAAATGAGGATCATCTCAAAGTTAACAAAGTCTGAACTGAAGTAGTACAAACATTCTAATCTCTTCTTCGTATTTATTGGACTTCCGAGGTCCTTCTATAAGGCTTTATTAATCTCCTGTTTACAGGATGAAACTGCATACATAAAGCAAACAACCAGAGTAGCTGCATTCAGTGACACAAGTAATGAAAGTAGTCTATACAAACATTACATAAGGTGAAACTTTTCCAACCACTTGTAAGCAACTGCTATAATTGACCTTAGAAGACATGTATTGACACTCAAGGTCTTATAATCTTTCATTAATGCATCTTAAGAGTAAGAATTGCCAAATATTGCACATGTTCAGGGACAGGCTTGTATGCAGTATAGCCTCTGGTTAATTCCTACATCTTCTCATAGAATGTTTTCAGAAACCATTAATATACCAAAGGCAGTATAACAGGGCGTTGCATCACAGACAGGTATCTAATGTAGCAAGAATGCATGTCATTACTAAAGCAAGAAACGTTGGGTTACGTATGGTAACCTTGCACGCATTCCTTCACTGAGACTTCCATAGATGTAGCCGGCCCCTGGATGGGCCTACCTGAATGCGCGTGCATCCATCGCATAAGAGGCGGCCTCGCCCCCTCACTGCTATCCCTTTACTTTCTCTTCAGCTGAGTAGCATAGGGCAGCAGTGCTCCCATGAGTAGAGGGCTCCACTGTGCTTATATAACAAAGGGTTACCATACGTAACCCAACGTTATATCTCTCACAGGCTCCGCCCTCTACTGCAGTGGTTCCCAAACTTTTTGTGCCCAAGGCACACCAAAGGACAAGTAAAAATCTCAGGGCACACCTATTGTGCAAAATAGCCCTTATAACACGTGTTATCACTGATATCATGTAAAATATCTGTAAATGTGCATAATTATTTACTAATGCCAAATAAAATGTGACAAAGACAACTATATTACTCATGAAATATTTATTAACGAAATATTTCAGAAATTAATTTGAAACGTTATCAAATTAGGCTTCATCAAAGCAGCAACACACTCATTTAAACCAGACAGGTCACAACATTAAAAATGAGACAAAGGAAATTCAGCACAGAGAACTGTCAATGCAAGGAAGCTGCATTGTCCATGGTCCTGAACTACAAATTATAAATGTAACATTTCAGCAGAGATGGGGTCATTACTAAAAAAAAGTAATATTACATATTACTTTAAAAAAGTAAAAAAAGTAATATATTACACTACTTTGTTACTCTCTACATAAAGTAACTTGTTACTTTACTCGCAGGGCCGGCCCGCCCCTCCCTGCAAGCAGATCACGCAGACTGCTAAAGTTTCAAATGTTCTCTTTAGTTCAGTTTCCATTGTCGCATAAGACTGATCCAGATCCTGAATGTTTTCCTATCTGACCATGGCTGTTCTCTGTCTCCTGCTATCTGTATATTTTGTGCAGTCTATCTCTGCTCACGCTGTTGCGTCAGCGTGTTCTCCTGCGTGTTGGCCATGTGTTGCACTGGAACCAGACACCGCAAAGACTTCAGCCGAGCACGTACGAACTGCGCATGCGTGAGTGGCAATAACTCTCCTTACCAGCAGGTGGCGGTAGTGTGTATTCGTCATTCAAAACAGGCAACAACCGGAAGACAGAGAAGAAGAACAGACTGTGATATAAACAAACAACAAATAGCGTGTGCGGTAGCTCCACCTTAGCATGTGTTCTTTGCAGGTGCTTGTTGAGGTTTGACGTGGTGTTTACAGCAGTGGATAACAGCTTCTGGCCTGGACACAGTTTGCACCTCACCGTCACATTCCTGTCTATTCTTCGGATGAACTCAAAATAATGGGCATACCTCCACCCCTCGAGAGTTATCGCTGACTCAGCCATGTGTATGCAGCACTGCATGTGGAGATGTGGACGCGCAAGTCGCGCAGATTACGTACATATAAACCTACAGAGTACTGATATAGTAAATTAATTTATTTTTATTTTTGTGTAGTTGTATATTGCAATAATAAGGTATGGTTGTCACAAAATCCCACGGCACACCCGGACTTGCCTCACGGCACACCAGTGTGCCGCGGCACACCGTTTGGGAACCACTGCTCTACTGGACTCTAAGGGTACAGGGGGCGGAGCCCGATGTATACCCGCTCTGCTGTCCCGCGAGAACACCGCTCCATCCCCCTGTTTCGGACCGGCTTTCTGTTTAGCAGCCGCTGCGCCTCCCTCACCTCTCCCTCGGCCGTAGCTAAGGAAAGAGAAAGTGAAAAACATCAAGCGGAGTCTCCTTTACTGAGGTCTTTGAACGCAGCAGGGCGCACTCCCTCGGGAGCGTGCGCTCCGCCATGATGTTTTCACCCGAACAGTGAAAAACATCAAGCGGAGTCTCCTTTACTGAGGTCTTTGAACACAGCATGGCGCACGCTCCGCCATGATGTTTACACCAGAACAGTACAAAACATCAAGTGGAGTCTTCCTACTAGGCGTTAATTGTTTCCTAACACTGTTACGCCTGCCATAATGTCCCTGTACCCGCATAGCGCGGTTTATCACTCTCACCCGCGCATGCGCACTAGCTGCCTCCTTTACTGGAGTTACAACCTGGGCAGCGAGTGGGGAAACTGTACTGACAACATTACGTGGCTGTGTGGGTGTGTGGAAAACAGAGACACTCAAACTGGAATACAATGTATCACTTTTATTGGCAAAAGGTGATGTCTCAATAAAAGGATCATAAAGGGAGGAGGCAGGATTTGCCCTCGCGTCCTGGCCGGAGAATTCCCCTCTCCCTGCCGAGACGCTTCCTTCCACCGCCAGTCAACTCCTGGAGGACAGAACTCCCCACCCGGTACCCCTCCGCTGCGGTGGCACCGGAGTGCGGACCGGAGGAGGAGACCGACGGATTCTGTCGGCCTGTCCCTGCGGGGGTCGGTACCGACCCAGCACCTCGGGATGGACCGCGGAGGCAGAGGGCGCTTTCGGGACTCTCACCCTCCGCCTCTCTCTACGCCTTACCACCGCCGGACGCACTCCCCCTTGCGGAGGGGCCTGAGGGTGAGCCAGCGGCAACATGCGGCTGAGCTGAGCCTTTTCCACCTCCAGGCGCTTGAAGCGCTGAGTGACCGAGGCTATCGATACAAAGAGCCCTCCCGTGGCAACGGGGGCCCCAAGGAGATCATCTCGGTCCTTTTTAGCCAGGGCGGTCCAACCTAACCACACGTGACGCAATGTAACACCACGCTCCAGCCCCGCACCCGCGATGTGTAATACCGAACCCGCCCCGCTACCCGCACATATTGCCAATTAGTTCCGCAACCCAACCCGACACGTCGGCACAAGATCCACAACCCGACCCGAACCCGCATATATATGAGCAGTGAAAACGTGCAATTATTAACACATAAGCGTGGGATGTTGGTTATTTTCTCCATCTAGGATGACACCAAAAGCCTCCCAGACGTTGGATTTCGCTCTTGAGGAAGTGTTATTGAAAATGCTGTATTCTCCGCTAGAGAGCTTCACCTCAACCATTTAGAATGTGACACGCTCAGCAGCAGATTGATGCGCTAAAGAGGTTATGATTATGTGCGGTCCCGCGGGGGAGAGGTCTGAGGATTTAAACATTAAACTAAATTATTATATTTTTTATATATTTATTATGCAACACCCGCGACCCGACCCGCATCATCTTTGTTTTACCCAGAACCGAACCCGGAAAAAAGCGTTAAAAATACCACCCGCGAATCACTTTCGCGGGTACCCGACCCGATGCAGGACTCTGCGCCACGGTGGTCAGGGACATCACCCGACCGGATGCGGTAGCCATATTTATTATTCATCTGGCCCACGCAGCGGACCGAATAATCACTCCCATCCTCAGCGTCCTGCTGAGGGGAAATCAGCGACACTCCCAACACACCAGATTATTGGCCGCCGCCGCCATCTGCACCCCGAGCTTGAATATCTTATCCAGATAGTGGATGGAGGCAGGTTAGCCGCCACGTGGTCAGACCCCTGACACTCAATACACCGAGTATGAGGATCATCAGTGAGGGGGTCGAGGCCGCCTCTTATGCGATGGATGCGCGCACATTCAAGTAGGCCCGCCCAGGTGCCGGCTACGTCTTTGGAAGTCTCAGTGAAGGAATGCGTGCATGAATAAGTCACATAGACCCATAGAGTCCAGTAGAGGGCGGAGCCTGTGAGAGATATAACCCAAATAAGACAATTCAACAAGTCTCCTTTCACTGCAGCCACAGCTGCGCCACATACATCATCTCGAGCAGAAGCATCAATATTTACCTAAAATGACAAGATAAAAAACAGATTATCTTAGTTTTTTTCAATTCCAATAATAAGTCCTGTTATTTCGCCATGGAGGCTAATGCTGAAAGTCAAGTCTGTCCAGTCGAATTTCTGGCAAAAACCAATGTGGAGCTCATTTTCCCTGCACACTTGTTCGTTAAGCTGTAGATCGACTTGGTTAGACAAGTTTGTAAACCTGTATGGCTCCGAACACCAAGTCGATCAGTTGCTCCTCGGAGGCTATGAGCCAAGGGTACCGATCATAGTTGGTGAATTGAAAGTGGCGGACAAACCCTTTCTCTGACTGCGACAGGCTTGCTACCTTCACCAAATGTTCACATCAGCCATTGCGGGTTGAACAAACAGATATTTTATCTTGTGTAGGCTGCTAAGGATGCTACAGATGTCATTTGCTAGCAGATTGCTACACACGCTGAAAGGTAAATGGCCTGTACTTATATACTACTAGTCATTCACACATTGACACCTCATTCATGCAGAGCCGTACCACTTGCTCTAGGGAAGCTATAACATTCATACACATTAACACACCATTGGCCATGCCATCGGGAGCAACTCAGGGTTAAGTATCTTGCCCAAGGATTCATCAAAATGTTGACTGCACAGGATCGAACCCACAACCTTCAGGTTGAAAGACAACTGCACTCTCTTGCAGCCACAGTCACTAGTGTTTGCAAACGCTGACAACCAAATCAACTGACGTGGAAATGCGAACGTCATCGTACGCCTGCTAGATGGCCCTGTGTTGCCAACTCGAAATCTGATTGGTCAATGGAACAGTTTCATTGCTATTTATTTTAAGCTACGAGCACCCACACCGTTGATTCTGAAGTCCTCAGGGCAGATTTATTTGACCCAGCAACACATTCTGACTTAAAGTAGAACAGTTATTTCTGGCCCTGACGGTCCACCTCTGAAACTAAGCAAGGCTAGTAGCTAACAATATAAAAAGCGCTGACAACACTGTTAACCTGAGATGGAACCGGAGGATTGTCAATGTGCGTCCAAAACAACATTTTCCAAATGTGCTTACAGAAACACCTTTATGGTTCTTCCCCAGTGAGATGATAGTGAACTGTTCATGAACTTGTCATGAAAAGTTCATGAAATATTAGTGAACCATATTCATGAACAGCTCATAAACAGCTCATAACAAAGTTGATGAACTGTTCATGAAAGTGACATGAACATTAAATGGCACTAGGGCAGTTCATGAACTACTCATGAAACTCCTGTGCTGGAATGGTTCATGAACAATTCATGGAATATGGTTTTAGGCAGGTTCATGAACAATTCATGAAATGGAGTTTTCAGTGTGTAGGGATATTCAGTATTCAACCAAGAACATATCAAGAATTGTTCATGAACATATCAAGAACTGTTCATAACAACTTCATGAACCATTCATGAACAGTTCATACCCAGTCACTGAATATAATTCAATGGCTGGCTATGAACTGTTCATGAACTGTTCATGAACCATTGACTGTGGGTCAATTGGCAACCATAGAAAACAACAATTATGTCAATCACAATGGAACTTTACTCAAATTAACAAACAAACAAACATACATGTATACAGGTGGAGCACTACAATTAATCCCATCACTATTTGAAGCAGTTCTTGACACTCAGCTGCACAAAAAATGTTGTTACAGGTCCCAAAAGCTTGGGTACCACAGCAACAATAAATGATTTCTGTAGAAAACAGAAAAGTGCAGCAACAATAATTATACACAGGATCCGGTTGATCGTCTGGAATGCTTCTTATTCAAAATTCAAAGTACACAGTTACATTCAAATAGCTGAACTTTACAAACATCACATTTCTCCATTTAAGTTATCTGTCTGTCACAGTCAATTACTGTATCTCAAGGAGAAATTCAACATAGGCAATATAAATTATTACATTACATTGCATTTAGCTGACACTTTTATCCAAAGCGACTAACAATAAGTGCGTTCGACCAACAAAATACAAACTTGAAGAAAACAGAATCATAAAGTACATCAGGTTTCATAGAGCAAAAACAGTTCAAGTGCTACTCAACTGGCTTTAGGTAAGCCAGTCCATAAGTGCTTTGTTAATAGTTCTATTGCTCGAAGTGGAGTCGAAAGAGATGAGTTTTCAGTCTGCGCCGGAAGGTGTGTAAGCTTTCTGCTGTCCTGATGTCAATGGGGAGCTCATTCCACAATTTTGGAGCCAGGATAGCAAACCCTCGTGTTTTTGCTGATGGGAACTTGGGTCCCCTTCGCAGCGAGGGTGCAGCGAGCCGTTTGGCTGATGCAGAGCGGAGTGCACGTGCTGGGGTGTACGGTTTAACCATGTCCTGGATGTAGGAAGGGCCAGATCCATTCGCAGCATGCTACGCAAGTACCAGTGTCTTGAAGTGGATTCTAGCAGTTACCGGAAGCCAGTGGAGGGAGCGGAGGAGTGGCGTGGTGTGGGAGCATTTAGGAAGGTTGAAGACCAGACGAGCCGCTGCATTCTGGATGAGCTGCAGAGGTCGGATGGCACATGCAGGTAGACCAGCCAGGAGGGAGTTGCAGTAGTCTAGGCGTGAGGTGACGAGAGCCTGGACCAGAACCTGCGTCGCTTTCTGGGTCAGCTGGGGACGCATCCTCCTGATGTTGTAAAGCGTGTATCTGCAGCAGTGGGTTGTAGCAGCTATGTTTGCAGTGAAGGACAGGTTGTTATCTATAAACACATAACGCTATCAAATAATACTTTCTATCAATATATCTATCTTTACCAAATATAACATATTATGGAGATCACAAAAATACACTGTCAATGTTAATAAACAAAAAACAAGGCAATGTGCCTGCAAGACTGCACTCAGGTAAACATAACATATTACCCGTGCGCAGCAGCTAACCTGCCTGCGAGCCGTCGCTCAGGTCACATTTACCCAGGTGCGGCTGAAGCCCGCGAAAATCGCATCTATTGTTGACGACAGTTTAGTATTTTTAAAATACCGTTACTATGTCAAACATGCTCAAAACCTTCTGACACACTCTCCTAAACATCATATATAATTCACACAAATTAATATCGATCATTTTCATCATGTACTGACCTGTAGAAAACAGAAAAGTGGAGCAGCAATAATTATACACAGGATCCAGTTGATCGTCTGGATTGCTTCTGAGGAGGGGGCGGAAGTGTCCCCCCTAAAATAACCCAGATGTCACCGCTCACCTGCCAAAGGTTCCACCTTGGCGCTACTTACTCGTACTGCTTCTCAAACAGTACAGATAAACCATAAAATGATATGAATGTCACCAAAATAAATACAGATAATGTTCAGTTTCAAATTCACTATTGTTTTGTTTTAAGATTAAAAGTTTTAAAAAAGAAAGAAATGTTCAAATAGTAGATGAATATTCAAGAGGTCTTTAAAAACATCACACTGATCATCAAAAGTTCATAAAATGCTCATGAATATTCCAAAATATTCTGAACTTGCCACAATCATCCAAAATTCATGAAATGCTCATAGTCATGAAAAGTTCATGAAATACTCATAAAAGTCTGTCATGAGCAAAACAGGAACTTTATATGAATGAACAATGTTCTTAAAAATGTCATGAACTGCTCTTTAAAATGGTTCATGAGCATTTTAAGAATTTTGGTTCATGAACATGACAAGTGAACATATAATGAGTTGTTCATGAATGTTTCATGAGTGCTCATGAACAGCTCATAAAGTCATGCACTCCATCTCACAGGGGTTACCATTACAAGTTCTAAACATTCACTTGAAAAGTGAACCTACCATTCTGAAGTAGCACAATCCTGGTTGAAGTTCATATTTTTCTGAATTGGCTGGTGGGATGTGTAGACAAACATGACAAACGTCAGGATTCCAATGAGCCAAAAATGAATATTTACTCTTGTCAGTTTTGAGAACAACAACACAACTGTAATCTTTGCTGTGAGAGGGAGCACTGAATTACATCAGTGCTGGAAGCTGGCCATCACAATGCAGCTGTTCCAGTTTTCACAGCGAAACATGCAGACAACAGCTTTGAGAGGAAATGGAGTGGATAGGAAAATAAAAAGAGAGAGATTTCCCTTGTGATCACAAACCTGTAATAGTGCATATCCCTCGTCTTTACATATGGCAGCTCACACAACCCACAAAGCTCTCTCTTTCCAAGCTCAATTTTCCTGGAACCCTAACTGAAAATCATTAACTAAAAAGGCTGTATTATGCAGAAGTCATTTATAGCTACATTTTGTTGAGTAAATGCACCATAGCAATGGAATGGCCTACTCCATCTACACAGCAGGTTAAAAGGAATCATTGAAAAGTTATTGCATTTAATTTAGCATGGTGCTATGAATGATTTATTTGAAAGGAGCCCTATTTTCTGAATGCCAAAGGAGTAGGGGTTACAGGCAACATTGTGTCCATTAGTCACCATACAAGTGTGAAAAAAAGGAGATTCATTTTAGTGCGGTAATGAAACCAGAGCCTCTCGACAGACACATTTATTTTGAGCTTTTTAAAATGTAAGAGAGATAGATGGTTTACTGTATTTAAAATAATTGCCTGAATTATGAGAGTTCATTACGTTAAAGCGGGGTATGTTTTCAACCATCACACTTGAACCTTGGTTGTTGCAATACTAAAGGTTGGAGCTCCTCCACATCTCAGTGGCAGATTTACTTCAGGGTAGCTGGTGCAAAACCTAAACTCGCTCGCACGCACGCACGCACGCACGCACGCACGCACGCACGCACGCACGCACGCACGCACGCACGCACGCACACACACACACACACACACACACACACACACACACACACACACACACACACACACACACACACACACACACACACACACACACACACACACACACACACAGAGAAAATAGACACAGAGAAAATAGACCAGCACCAAGTCTATGCAATTAAAACCAAGGCTGACTAGATGCTGGTTCCAGGACAAGTTTATGTTTTGAGGAGAAAACTAAGTTCTCTGCTGAAAAATAATAACAAAGTTATAATATTATGGTCTTCTTGGCCATTACCACTTATTTTTAAGAACACCAAAATGGGTTTATGCCATGCACTTGGCATAGAAATTCATGAAACAATCCAACTTCGGCACCATCCAAATAGTGTCATAAAGCATACTGTGATGGATATTGTTTTTTGCAAACACATGCAATAACCAGCTGGCTTTCTACCCTTTTTGCAGGTAAACAAGTTATGTTCAGGTGCAGTTATATGTAATTGAGATTTCCAAACAATTTTGATTGGACATGTGACGTTATTGATATGTGAAAAGAAAATATTAACGTGCTACAGAAAAAAGGAAACGATGTGTAATACTCCCACTCTTTCTTTATTTAACAAATACTTCAATAACTTTATCTCTAACTTGATTTTTAATGAGTAAAATATGGGCAAAGCGTTATATATATGATATATCATAATAACTCTTTGCCCATATTTTACTCATTAAAAATCAAGTTAGAGATAAAAGAATGTTCCACACAAATGACTTCAGAGTTGTTTTATGGACGTAGATGATATAGGCTCTAGTTGCAAGGTGATAAACAGCCGATTAGAAGCCAGAAACACTTTGTTAAACGTCAGTCATTGTTCAGTTCATTTGTGTGGGTTGATTTAGGTCCTGCTCACAGATCAATGCCGCAGGCAGGAAAAAAGACTGGAGAAAAGACATCAACATTTAAAATGCATTCCCAAAGCTGAGTCTACATTCTCACCCCTGCCCCGTGGGGACAGACAACAACGCCAAATCTCCATATCAGTTGGTCGCTTTGCTCGGCTTTGCCTCGTTTACGTGCCTACATTTCAGCAACCCAGGATGGCATCTCATACAGCTGCATGATGGAAAGGAAAGGTCAAGTGCTATACATACTGTGGCTGCCAAATCATAAGATGTTTTCTACCATTGTTCTGAGAGAAAGAAATAGAAACGATATTACCTCTGGTACCGTCATGAAACTTGGCCTGCATTTGTATTCATAACTTGCCTGCCATGCACACACGAAGCAGATATAACTGAGGGCATAATGGAATATTTTTGCTCTCCGCCTTTCAGATGGAATAATAGCAAACACTGAGGGCCGAGGAAGGAGTTGAGGAGGATAAATTCAATAGCGGAATTATTATATCTGAGTGAGAAACAGTAAACATGAACCGTGCCAGTTTTTAAAGGCCGCCTGTGTATAATTTCTTTAATGTGGCAGTTAAAAGAGTCCAACTTCAAAAGGCTTTAAATGGGAAACACAGAACCAAAAACAAATAAAAATAGGGGATGCTATGCCAAAAAAAAAGAGCAAAATTAAGCCAGGGTTCCAAGCAAATGTTGCAGATAGCGATCAATCCATTCCCTAATGCTATTTTTCTCTCTCTTTCCTATTTATTTTTGACAGGCTATTCCTCTGCCATACTGTCACATTGCCAGTATATGGAGTGAGATTGGACTGGCTCCAGAACACAAAAAGCTATAGAGTTTGTGTGAAATGCACCATCAAAATGGTCTGGACAAGTCAGGGTAAATGTCAGTGGTCTCTATTTCTGTAGCATTTATGAGGTTCACTGTACGTGATCATTGAGGTTAAGGGTAAGATTAACTTTATTGAACCTCGAGGAAAAATTGTGTAGCCGTGTGACTTTTCAAAATCCCTTTTAACCTGATGATGTACCCGTTTAAAGAAAACTGAAAGTAACACTTGTCCACTTGTAACACTTGTCCATGGAGAAAATGTGATTACAAAAAAGGAAGTTCATGTCCTCAACTGTGAGCAATATCAATTTAATCTCAAAATAGTCTGGAGTTATATTTACCAAGATAAGTAAAGAAAGAATAAATGGATTATAACATTATAACCAGTGTTGGGCAAGTTACTTCCAAAATGTAATATATTACATATTACTTATTACTCTCTTTTGAAAGTAATAAGTTACATTACAAAATGACTGTCTCTGAAATGTAATGAGTTACACTACTTTAGTTACTTTTCTAGTTACTTTCACCAAAATAACCGCAAAAGAATGGCTAGGTATTTTAAATGCTAAAATGTAGTTTAGTGCAGCTCATTATACATCCAGTGAAGGGCGATGTGGTATAGCATAACAACTGTGTAGGCCCTTAAGGCTACTAACACCTTGTATTACACGGCTTAGTTGAATACTCCATTCTGATTGTAACTTCTTAACATGTGACACGTTGTTAATACAGCAGTACAGACCACTGTCAAGGACTATAACGAAGTGGGAGCAGACTAAACTCTGGAACTTCTGTGCTCTTAAAACCGGAAAGAAACAAGTTTACCGTTTGATCCAAAGACCAAGAAGTGAGCTATTTGTGCTGAGATGTCACAATAATGAGTGATTAATGTTGTGTGTGTTGCAGCCAGTTCAGTATGTTGAGCAAGTAGGGGCAGGTGTTAGTGACATTAATGATGGGATAGTCACCACCCTGATGACTGTCCTTAAATTAGGGGGTGGATTGACCGTTATGCAAAGTTATGCAAAGTTATGCAATCAATTTTTAGGCTCCTTGACCAAAGAAGGACACAAACACACATACAGTATGTCCAAGAAATCCTTTCTTAAGTTTTGTTTTGAAGAAATCTTTCATCACCACTTCCCCCCCCCCAACACACACAGTATTACTGCAAATTCATCATTCCTGAATCATGTTTGAGCTACTTCTTCTGAATGTTGCAAGTCACATCAAAATAAGATTGGGTTATTCTGCTATTGCAGCAGCACAGGTTTATTTTTAAATCCATTTTTATTTATATTTTGCAAGGAATTTCATATAGAACCGATTTCGACAGCAGTACTACAGATAAACAGAGAAAGTAAAATAAAAGGTATACTAAAATAAGAATAGAATAAAACCAGAACTAAACAAAAAAAAACAAAATGATAAAGTAGACAGTGGAATGAATAATCTGTGATAATCTGATTGATTGTGTTTATTGACACGTCGAGAACATTAGCGATGATTCAAGATGCAAGGCTTTTATTGTCATACATAGCTACAGTGTAGTCGATGAAAATCTTAGGTCCCTTAATACAACTTTGAAAATAAGACATAAATTCAAACAAACTGGAATTATTCGTATTATGTGGACAAGGTGTCTGCCATGTGTACTCCTTTTTATATGATGTATAAACTGTTTCATCATCCGTTATCAGTCCTTTCTGCTTCACTGGCTTTGCTTCTGAAACAAGCTTTTGTGTTTGTCTGAACGCTGTGTCCTCTCCTCCTCGGGACACTCATCTGAATTCCCGTACATGCCTCGTCCATAATCCCATTATCCCTCTGCAGGAACAGCAGTCTGCGGGCTCTGTCCCTATCTGATCCCAGTCCTGCTTGGTTTTGGAAACAAGGTGCAGACGGTCGTGTCCCTACAGGTGAGTATCCCACCTCTGCCAACCCAGCAACCTGCATACCAACGCATCAACAACCTCCTGCACATTCCTGGGCAAGCTGCAGCAGCGTGCACTGTCCCGCTCTGTGGAAGTGGAAATTCACTGCTTACACTTTGGTGCTGCAGTATTAAACACGACAACATGTGCTTTAAACAGTTGTGGGGAAAGTATTTAGTTCCTTTATTTGAGTAAGAAATACTACGGTCTGAAAAAGCCTTGTGGAAAGTACAATTCCTGCATTCAAAATGTTGCTTAAGTAAAAGAGCAAAAGTATTATCAGCAAATGTGCTTTGAGTATCAAAAGTTAAAGTACTCACTATGTAGAATGTCTCGTATCATTATAGAATATTATATCATTCAGTTTTACCACTTACAAACAGTGTTGGGCAAGTTACTTCGAAAATGTAATATATTACATATTACTTATTACTCTCTTTTGAAAGTAATAAGTTACATTACAAAATTACTGTCTCTGAAATGTAATGAGTTACACTACTTTAGTTACTTTTCTAGTTACTTTCACCAAAATAACCGCGAAAGAATGGCTAGGTATTTTAAATGCTGAAATGTAATTTAGCGCAGCTCATTATACATCCAGTGAAGGGCGATGTGGTATAGCATAACAACTGTGTAGGCCTAACAACTTGTATAACACGGGTTAGTTGAATACTCGATTCTGATTGTAAATTCTTAACATGTGACACGTTGTTAATACAGTCGTACAGACCACTGTCAAGGACTATAATGAAGGTTGCTAAGGAGGATCAAGAAAGATAAAGGAAAAGAGGTTAAAAGACGGAGCGCTGGACGTCAGATAAACCACCAGAAGAAGGCAGACAGGAAGTAAACACTAACAGGACACGGAATGGGCTCTGTAGTGTGTTTAGTATATGGCCGTGTGCAGGCCCAGTTCCAGAACAAAATGACTCGGGGTGCATCTGAGATTACAGGGGGCGCAGCAGTAGTAGGTTTACATGAGCAGTAGTGGCCGGCAACAGCAATGAAAAATAGCATTCATGGTCCCCAATGAACAGATTATGGCATTTGTTATGTTTTGAAACCAAGCAAGTGAGAACATTTCAAGTGAGTTAAAAGTGCAATCCTGTAATATTTCATACAGTCCAAAGTGGACTGTGGCAAAGAAAAGCACAACAGCTTCAAAACTGTACTGATAAAACAAATGAGAACATATTGTAAATCAAGGCAAATATTATTTGAACCAGCTCATGGTTTGAAATGGCAAACATTGAAAAGCAAAAGTATTATTAAAACCATGTAGCCTACTAAACATCACCTTGGTCCCATCATATATTCTGGGAAGAGAGTATTTACTGTGCTTGAAAACTGGATC
This sequence comes from Pseudochaenichthys georgianus, assembly GCF_902827115.2. NCBI lineage: Eukaryota > Metazoa > Chordata > Actinopteri > Perciformes > Channichthyidae > Pseudochaenichthys > Pseudochaenichthys georgianus. Next base: position 10,483,676 of record NC_047522.1, on the reverse strand, counting down.
ACATCATCATGTGAGGTTGACTTTGTGTGAACATTTCAGCTGCAACATTAGCTTGTTGATAAACTTGCGATATGAGATATTTGTGTAGCCATTCGTGGTGAAGGCATCTGTGCTATTGTATGCATTATTTTTGACCCAACATTTCTACAGGCATGGCAGAATATGGCACTATTTTCACATATTCTAGCCCTTGTCTATTTGTATACCACGAGCTGCAAAATGACCACCTAACCCCACTGTACAGGCGGGTACTTGTTTAGATATACCTGAGCAGGCTCTGTTTTGCCGTGGTATCCTGGCTCGCACCTGCGGGCCGCAGAGAGGCGGCGTAGTTTCGGGCAACGAAGAGTGCTGCTCCGGGGTTGAGGGCGGCGAGTCAGGCGGGAGTAAGCTAGTGTCCACAACGGAGGGTAACGTGATGTCCCCATCTGACCTGTTGCTGCAGTCTGCAGTAGATGCAGTGTTGCTGGCGTTTAGTGATGGTTGCTTTAACCATTTTCGTATAAATGATTATCCACAGATGTGTGTCACTGCTGTGGAAGCACTTTGGAAATGATGCACGCGCAGCGGAGCAGGTCACGCGCAGCTGACACAATTTGTTGTTAGTATTTTTCGCTCCGTTCTCTTTGTGGAATAGAGGGTGAATAACATTCAACTGCCCCGAAGATCCCGACGCGAAGCCTGAAGGGTAAACACCAGGTTTACTAATCTACCCGCACAATGTGTCTGGTGTCGGAATGTCTCGCTATGTTAGTACATTGTTAAAAAACAAAACACCATTTAATTTCGGGTTAAAATGTGTTGTAACTGCGTTACTGAGCATTGTAACGGGTAATATATTACCCACATTTCATTAGTAATGCGTTACATTACTTCGTTACAGCAAAAAGTAATATATTACTGTAACTGCGTTACTTTTGTAACGCGTTACACCCAACACTGATTATAACATATATGTATATGGAAAAAAGTCTGTCCTTCAGGGCAGCATCCACTACACTATTTATAATCCAGGGGGCGGTATTGTGCCTAAAAGCTGTTTGCCAGCCGCCCTTAAACAACAAATGAAGAACAAGAAGAAACACAACAACAAAACGAACTAAATACAAGAAGAAGAAAAGTTAGTATGGCGATTTCAGATAACACACAGGAGCTAGAACCCACAGGCTTCTTTTAAATCAGCTGTGTGGGAACATTTCGGGTTCCCTGTGGACTACAATAACGATGAAGTGTGCGAGTGGTGGATCGGACGAGGACAGTGTGTCAGGGTTGTTCGACAGCGGTGCGGTGTGCTAATGGAAACACACGCCAAACATGCTAAATCATATCAGAAGGGATCACCCAGATTTGCCAATCACCAGAGCCCGGCAAAAGACAACAGCAGTTCAACAGCTGATCCCCGCTGTTTTTAAGAAGCCAATAGACATGAGAGCCGTGAAACCAAAATAAATAACGGAAGCTTTTGGCATAAGTTTTTCAACGACTTTGCGCTCTTGAAACACTTTCTTATTATTTATGATGTAAGACATTCTTTTTAGTTTTACAGCTTGATGAAACCTTTTTGTTTGACATCAGCCATTATAGATAATATGGCCATCTGAGTGTGTGTGGTACTGTTTATGGTTTGTTTTTAACTGTTTAATACAGTTAATTATTCAAAATGTCAGAGTTCCTTATTTTGAGACTGAAACTTGCACTACTGTTAAAAATAAATAACAACAAACCTGGAATTATGCATTTGGGACTTTTTGTTGCTTTTTCTTGTTGTACCGAACCGTACCGAACCGTGACCCCCAAACCGAGGTACGAACCGAACCGTGACTTCTGTGAACCGTTACACCCCTAATGTGAACCCTTTGGAATTACCTGGATTTATGCATAAGTTGGTCATAAAATGTGTTCTGATCTTCATCTAAGTCACAACAATAGACAAACACAGTCTGCTTAAACTAATACCACACAAACAATTATATGTTTTCATGTTTTTATTGAACACACCATGTAAACATTCACAGTGCAGGGTGGAAAATGTGAACCCCTAGGCTACAGACTTCTTCAAGAGCTAATTGGAGTAAGGAGTCAGCCAACCAGGAGTCCAATCAATGAGACGAGATTGGAGGTGTTGGTTAAAGCTGCCCTGCCCTATAAAAAATACACACCAGTTTTGAATTTGCTATTCTTAAGAAGCATTGCCAGATGTGAACCATGCCTCGCACAAAAGAGCTCTCAGAAGTCCTACAATTAAGAATTGTTGACTTGCATAAAGCTGGAAAGGGTTACAAAAGTATCTCTAAAAGCCTTGATGTTCATCAGTCCACAGTAAGACAAATTGTCTATAAATGGAGAAAGTTCAGCACTGTTGCTACTCTCCCTAGGAGTGGCCGTCCTGTAAAGATGACTGCAAGAGCACAGCGCAGAATGCTCAATGAGGTGAAGAAGAATCCTAGAGTGTCAGCTAGAGACTTAAAGAAATCTCTGGCACATGCTAACATCTCTGTTGACGGCACATGTCGAGTGGCCCATGGTGATGGTGGGGTTATGGTATGGGCAGGCGTATGTAATGGATGACGAACACAGGCCACTCGATTCACAACATTACCCTAACCCTACCCCTACCCCTCACACCAGATACTGACTGGTTTTTGGACCCCCCCAATAAAGCAAAAATGCACGTTTCATAGTGGCCTTTTATTGTGGCCAGCCTAAGGCACACCTGTGCAATAATCATGCTGTCTAATCAGCATCTTGATATGCCACACCTGTGAGGTGGGATGGATTATCTCGGCAAAGGAGAAGTGCTCACTATCACAGATTTTTTCAGATCTTTGAACAATATTTGAGAGAAATGGTTATTTTGTGTATATAGAAAATGTTTTAGATCTTTGAGTTCATCTCATAAAAAATGGGAGCAAAAACAAAAGTGTTGCGTTTATATTTTTGTTCAGTGTATATATATATATATATAACTTTGCTGTTTCCTCCACCCCCACTATACAATTGGAATGGTTTGTTTTGTTGTGAAATCTCTATCACCTATGAAAGGGATTGCTGTTAAATGTACCAACAGAATACAACAAATATTGTATTTTTATTTTAAAAATACCTTCATCTACAAAGACTCTACTATATACTCAGTAAGGATAATGCTTAAAAACGTAACCAAAGATGACTAAAGGATTCATGAATTTGAAATGGTTGTCACCTTTAGTGAGATGAACATATTGTGCTTAGACAGTGTAGTCCTTTTATTTTTTTGCTTTTCAGTCTCTGTAGATGAGGAGGCAGTGTACATTGACAATATTTGTTTTCCTGGGAAGTCACCCTGACCTCCTCTTAACCTCAGAGCAGCAAACCAAACGGCACCACAACGGAGGAAACAACAGTCACAGTTCAAACGTGTTATTACAAAATTAGTCTGATCAAACTAGCCTTATTTGTTTGCAGCGCGTGAGGCTACTCATGATTGGCTGAAAACTAGCATCAAGCTGTACTTGATTAGTGACGCCTGTTGAGCTTCTTCTCGCTCATTTTGAGATGGGTGGGGTGCTGTTGATTTGGGCTGATGAGACTTAATCATGTTAATCAATGGGCTCAGGCGGGGGGGTTGAGGCCTCATAGAGTTTAAAGATAAATAAAAAAAACTCTCTAGCTGAAGTGGGTTTCCTGAGAATAAGCTTTATGAACATTGTTTAAATTATCCTTTGTGTTTCTCTTCATTTTCAGCTATATTGTTTATACCGTTTTTGTTATTCTCAGAATTAAAACTTTCATTGCACTGCAAATTGCCTGAGGAATGTTCAACAGTCATCTTTAAAATACATTTCCTTTTTTCTCTGAGCTGTTAAGACGAGATTCACATGAGGTTACTCTGTCACCCTGACTGCACTGAGCTGTCATATTCTTTTTAGATTTAGACATCAATTTAGCAAATGCAAAATGCTTTTTAAAGCACTCTCTGTTCAACAGGGGAAACACTTACAAGCTTAGTGTTAAGTATTTAAAATAAGTGAGAGTAAAGAAAGTTTTTGACCCTGCCATAATTGTATTCACAAGAGATGTGTAACCTACATACATACTTATACGAGAAATCAGTGCATGTGTTTGATTTGGAATACATGTTGATGTAAGAGCCTGCAACACCAATGTGGCTTATGTTATTTGCATAACCCCAGTTCTCTAAACGGGATGCATTGGTGCTCCACTGTTGAAAACAAGCACTGTATATTCTTTAAAGCATGTATGATATCATGTCAAACCTGGATGGTAAAGGAACCTCCTCATGCCCCATGAGAACTTCTCATTTTGTTCTGAAGCTGAATAGGGTCTGTGAGGGATCCTATGGTATGTCATATAAAAACAGGAAGTTATGTACTGTTCTGCAATGTAATGTAATGTATTTTTTGTTCAGGTCTACTATTATTAATATGTGATATTTTCCTTATAAAGTCTAGCAGGGAAAAGGAAATACTGTATAAAGAGAACACACTAACACTCATTTTAGAACTTTGTTAAAGGAACTCTAAAATAACCCTGATGATGTCATACTGGTTTTCTAGGTCTGGGATTGGACACTTTTAAACTAAATTCATAGACACAATACAGGTGCATTATGGGAGGTGTAGGATGTTTTGAAGCTACATTCCTTCTAGGCCTTAATAATCGGAATACTTTGGGCGTTGCTGTTTTTTTATGTTAAGTACATGTAAATGAGCTAATAAGTAGAACAATAAACCACATTTCAACAGGGTTTCAGTTTGCATTTGGGATTTCAGCTGATCAAATAAAGAGTGAGACTTTCAAATATCAAAATATTGTTGACCAAATATGCTACGATATTGTGGGTTGATTGCTGGGGGTTTGACAACATTTTTAGACGGTGATTTAAAATAATTTATCATTCATATGTAGATAATAGGAAAATATATGAATGCCATATGACAATGTCCAAACTCTATGACTTTATCTCAAATTATCGTTCAATATTATTAGAATGCCCAGTTGTACAGGGAACCATGCTATGGAGGGTGTGGAAATCATCAGACCTGGTAACAGACCATAGTTTGAATGTCCAGACAGACAAACTGACTGATCCTTAGGCCCTGCTGCTAGTGAGGGTGGGAGAGCTGCTCCAGATTGATAATAGGGAGCTGCTCCAGATTGATAATTCAGAAGATCAAGGTAAACATGCAGAAGCAATCTGTATGCTAGGGAGATTGGCAGATGAATGCCAAACTCAATCCAAATGTGAATGAGAACTTTTAGATGTTTCCTTCATGGAACGATGATTAAAGAAACTCTGTGTTGACTTGGCTTATATGTCTTGAAAAGTGACATCAAGGGGAAGGCTTGACATATCGTGGCTGCTGGGACTGGTTCTATCAATTTGTACGTTTTTGTTTTTCACTTTTTCTGTGACAGCAGAAACAAAAAGGTTGGGGTCATTCATGTTGTTATGAAAGGAACACCTAATCACACTGTTATTTATTGTGTGAAAAGGACCTAGGCATATTTTGACATGACATATGACATATCAAATCTGCCACCTAATCCATCGGGGAGAGAGAATCCTACTTCTAGTCTGAAACGAAATACATGAAAACTAGTGCTTTAGCAAATCTCAAAATGACGACCAAAATGTTTTTCCGATTATGGGTTTTCTGATCAAATGTGCTGGTTATTGATTGACCATTTTTGTATGTGCACCTGGATCACAAGCGCAAGCATAATGCTTGCGCTTGTGATCCAGGTGCACATAAAAAAACCCTAGTGTTGCAATCACTATTACATTTTATATTAAACAGTATGACAGCATGACATTATACTTCTTTTAGCAATTAATCATTAGTCATTTATTTGGTGCTTCCTCTGACAAAATAGACCTCGTGCAAAAAGATTTGTCTTCTTATTTTACTCAAAAATGTCATGCTTATCTCTATGGAAATAAGTAATCTTGTGAGGGGTGTATCTTTTTTCAAAAATCCAGAACACTAGCTTCTAAAGTGAACTATTTTGGAACTTTTCAGTTTGATTTTGTTTCACAAGGGTCATTATCAACGGTGTACCAACCAGTGTAACATGGCATTGAGTGAATAGTTGTTGTGGGTGGCCAACCACTGCACAGTAGCAGCCAATCAAAGCACATTACAGCAACACTTGGCATGAAACACAAACATGTGTTATCAGTTTGTTATTTCTTATTATATGTTGTCTACCTGATATATTTATAATTTTTACTGCAGAGAACACAACAGAAATATTTGACAAAAGAAAATCATGTCTTCCTTGTGTCTACTATTACAAAAATGTGACCTCACTTTATTAATTTCTTTACTTTTTTTAATTCTTACTTGTCAGTCTGACTGCTTTATACATTTAAATCTTCTTTCTTTTTTCTCCCTCTGGTCTGACAGGCCTTAAGGCTACCATCAATGTTTGCCAAATAGCCAGCTTCTAGATTCAGCTCACGGAGGTTATTATGAAAATACAATGCAAAATATAATTTATATTGAGCCATGGGGTCCATTAATTTGAGCTTAAAAGTGAATCCATTTGCAAATGCCACCACTACAGCTCTTCCCTGTTTCTATTCACTAGGAACAATTTATAATTGCTTTGTGCCGTGAGAGGAATGGACGCAGGCTTATGATTGAATGCACAGTAGGCATTGATCAGAGTGGAAGATATCTGGGATTCACATTTTCTTTTCAGCGATGCCAACTGGGATAATTCCCAAAACTAAATGGTCAACAATTTAGATTACAGCTGTGAGCATTGACTTCCTGTTGTAAAACTGCCTAATAACATGAGAAAACAATCTGCTCGATTTTCCTGGAGGGGTGGCTGGGTTGGATTAAATTCAGTGCCAAATATTTGCTGTCTAACCTCTGCTCAAGGATTGATATCCTGTGCAGATATTTTGAGCTTGCTAAGAGGGCAGATCCAATAGAACGTTTGTATATTTTTTGTTTTGGCTGCTGAAAAACGTCCGGTAAGGTGCTTAGAATCCTGCTTCTTGGATTATTCAACATGTGCGAAAGTGGTGTACGGTTCACTAAGGGCATTCAAATGTTGTGTTCTGTTGTCTGTGTGTATTAGCTTAGTTGTTATTCATAATTGAATATGCACTATTAAAGATATGTGAGATGATTGATGAAAAAAGCATTTTTGTCTCTTGTGCCAGAGGGCATATTTTTCTGCACGAGACAGCGTTATGTGTGTAAAGTGATCTTACATTTTTTTTTTGGTAGCCCCTGGAAAGAAACAGCAGCGCACAGAGCCTCAGAGAGCCATGGATTAGCAGGCGGGCGGGTCTCAGATGTGTGAGAAGACACAAGAAACAAGAAAATCGGCACATCATCAAGAGTTTGATAAAAACATCCGAAATACAAGACTCACTGTGGGTGGTTTGTGTCACAAAAGCTGCAAATATGCTTTTAAAATACTGAGGTTTAAAAATGCATAAAAGGCCAAAATATAAAAGGTTATGTTTAGCCATAGACATAACCTGGTAGGAAAGTAGTTCAATGCCATTGAAATGCTATCACTAAAGTGAAGTATTGCAAAAAATCACAGCTCACTGGGACTAGATCAAGGCTAAGGTTTATTTTTAAGAACCAATGACAACTCTTGCTCATCTCATTTTCTAACTGATTCAGAGGAACATTTTTAAAATATTGCCCCCCTAATTGTTATAGTTTTAGATCATGGATTGTTATAGTTTTAGATCATGGATTTAAGCTGAGCTGATAAAATGACAAAAATTTGGATTGACAAAAGCACTGACCTGAAATGTTTTATAATATTGACTTTTAACTTTTATAGGTCGTCAGTCAGCGGTAGAGCATTTAAAGCATATGAGCAGAATGTGAGAAATATTTTTTTAAATACAACACGTGTTTCCGGCCAGAAGAGTTCCAGGGACATTGTATTTGTTGGTCTGCGCTTTGAAGACACTAAAACATCAAATTGCTTGGAAAACAACATAACACTACTACAAAGATGTCCACAAAACAATGCTCGATTATTGGGAACCCCACTGCTCAGCAACTGTCCATATATTACTATATACTGTATCCAAAAAATGCTCAATTGATGCTCTGAATTTCTCAATGAGAACCTTTAAGAAAAATGACTTTTCCCTCTGCTAGCACTACACCCGACACAAAACTAAAAAAAACGTACAACAGACACAGGTATGTTTATTTGTATGATTTTCTGTTGTGTATCCATCAAAGAAGCTGCTCAATGGGCATTTGCGGTAGTATTAAAGCACACTTGCAGTTACTATGGTAACTGCTGAAGGCACAAAACAAACATGACTAAAGTCTTAAGGATGTAACCGTGTATGGAAATGATGACATGCATTGTATTGAGGTTCCTGTGGTTCAGGAGAGGTAGAGTGGGTTCATTAATGTCAGGGTTGTTGGTTTATCCCCAGCTGCACATGTTTTAGGCCTGAAATACATTATGTCAATGAAGTCTGTCAATTCAACTGAACACATTTTATTTTATTATTTTATTTTTTGTTGTGTGAACACAGAGGAACTAAGTGAACACTGACAGCTTTTACTGAACTATTTACTATATTTTATATATTAATTTAGAGTAAAAATAGTAATGCAAAATACAGGCGAAAAATGGTTAAAGGCTTGTAACTTTTTTTTGTAACGTATGGGAACATATGATCCCGGATACTGAATGCTACATTGTTCTCACTATGAGATTCAAACTTGTAATACTGATGCAGGATTGATAAAGACATTATAAACACTTTTATGTATAAACATGTATTGCCTTTCTTTGCATTTAAATACATATTATTGTAGTGACATTGCAGATTAAGATCCATGCAACTTTTCTTCTTTTTCTGATGTGTTATTATTAAAGTATCATCATTGATTCAGAGAGATGGATTTCATGGATCCCCCTATTTGCTTGTAGGACAAACGTTGGTATAGAAATGAGTTCAATGTGGACCCCAATGAAATGATTTAAGAAAATAAATGCCAAACATTTACACACATTCTTTATTTATGGCTGCTTCCCCAAGTTTCTGTTGTTATAAATGGTACAATATTCGTGGGATTTTAATAACAAGTGGGATGTATTACAGTGGCATCACAGCATATCAATGATACACATGTTGTCCCGCAGATTCATAAATAAACACACATTTTTTCACCGTTTTAAAATATGAACACATGTTTTATCATCTGTTACAGATGACTCCTTTTCATCAACGTCAGTCTCTGTGACACGACAGGATACTTACTGTTGGATTTAAAAAGATAAGATAGAGTCCCGCCCAGTCATCATCACAGATGCGGGAAAAGGACATCATCATATTTTGAGATCTCAAGTCCTCCAAGATGTCTGCACACATGAAAAGGCACTCAGTTGTTGTAGCTGGCAGGAATCCAGTATCATTATATTTCTCTTTATATTCAATGACATGCAGATGGCTGACGACACAAAAAAAGTGTTATCGGATATGTTAACATTTCTAAAACATAAAATACTCTTGAAAGATAACTTTTAACACGTGTGTCAAAGCAGCAGAACAATACTGTTTCCAGAGCGACTTACAATGACTGCATTCATACCATGTTGCTACACCCAAAAAATTCTAGTACATCAATGTCATCAAATATGCCACTGTTAAAGAGACCATTTAAGATGGAATTGTATCACTACCCCAGCATGGGACATCCTGTATAAACCTGCCAAGCTCCTTACAAATGCACACACAATATTCTCATTCACTCAACCCAGATTATAAAATAAATGGCAGGCCACGTAAGATTGACAAAATGCAGTCAGACATTCCTCTATTTGGTGACGGATTAAAGTATTCACAGAGGTTTTTTCTGCTACATAGCTCTGACAATAAGCTTAGAATCCTACCTAAAACTAAAAAGAGTAATGTGCCTGGATCCAAAAGTGAGTTGAGATGATTAGAGCAAGGCCATACCATGCAGTGGAAAAACTGCATTGTTTGGAGTGCGAACTGAACGAGACGTACTGATCTTTATAAAGTTTTTATTTGAATACATACTTTTGTCAATGCATTATTATTACGACGTCCCAAGATATTGATATTAATTTAGTTTTTAATGGCATTGCTGCATTCTTGTCAAGTCAAGAAAGAGAAGGATATAGACACACTACATATTTAACCAGAATTCTTGTTAATTTAATTAACTCTGGGTTGACTGGGAAGTGCAAGCTATTATACAGCTGTGTAGACTGCTGCGTTGGCTAAAATGATAGCAATAACTTATATAAACGTAAGATGCTGTGGTTTCTGGAGTTTGAATGTTTGAGATTAGATAAAAAACACAATTTTACTTAATACTCACATTTCAGTGTTTTCCAATATACTGTCATTTATTATATACAATATATACAGTCCTTTCAAAGCTTTTAATCATTTTAGTCACTGAGGCCACTACAAAAACATAATCTCAGGGCATGATTGGAGAACTCTCAGCTGTAATTAAATGATAAGGTGTTTATGCAAATATATCAGATTTTTGTTGGCGGCAAGACAGCAGCTGTTTGAATGAGAAGGTTGAGATAGCACTGATCATTGATTAAATAGAGTCTGTTAGTGTCCTCCCACTTGCTCTCTCTCTGTTAGACAGTCACTTCCTCACCTTATCAGTGTGGCAGATTAGCTGTGAAAGTAATACTGATGCCGTGAATGCCATCAGAAATATTTTAATAGGAACTGTGGCAGCTCGGAATTTACAGCCAACTTCAATTCAGGCAAATATGAGGAGCGTATCCTTTGCTTTCGAAAAAGCTCTCATCTGTTATCAAATGATCTGCTCACTCCAGCAGCAGCAGCAGCAGCAGCAGCAGCAGCAGCAGCAGCAGCAGCAGCAGCAGCAGCAGCATGAATGTTTGTGCTATTAAAGCAGCAGAGAGAACAGTGTCATGAAATGAGCTGGCTCATGTAATTATAAATGTGGGTCATCTGAATCAACACATCTTCAGCAAAGGCTATTTCTTCCAATTGTAAGAGTTTAACATAATTGCCTTAACATTCATACTTTACTTTGGCAGTAATATATATCCAAGTGATCAGGGTTAATGTTTTTAAATTGCATTTACTAGAGCCAGGTGATTTTCTTCAGGGTTTTCAAGAGCCTCATTGTGTAAGCATGAAACTATCTATGATAGGACGAGTACATTGGTAAAGAGGAAATATACTCTGTTTCTGGAAAGTTGGTTGAATATAAATTGGGTTAGGGTTAGGGTGACTTGTGTTATCATTAGAATGGAAATGAAGAAGAGAAACAACTAGCTAACATCAATAATACCCAAGTCAAGTTTGGGTGACATGACTCAAACAACAAATCAGTTCAGAAAAAACTCCAGACTTAAGGCATATCATTTATTACTACATGTTTATTAATGCTAGTGGCACGGTTCTAGAGAATGTCTGGTGATGTTAGCCAGTGTTGGCAAGTTCTTAGCATGAACCAGAAGTCATTGACCTACATTAGATCCGCTTGCTCATATTATTGCAAGTATTCTCCACTAACCCTGAATAAAAAAGTTACATTTTGTTTTTTTGTCTATAATTCCACATCAAATTATCATGTTTTAAGGATATCTGATTGGTTGGGTTTGGCTATATCAAAAGTACGGTGGCCCTGAAGTGCAAGACACCACAGCATTTCACAAAACACTACAGCATTTCACAAAACACCACAGCATTTCACAAAACACTACAGCATTTCACAAAACACCACAGCATTTCACAAAACGCCACAGCATTTCACAAAATGCCACAGCATTTCACAAAACACTACAGCATTTCACAAAACACCACAGCATTTCACAAAACACCACAGCATTTCACAAAACACCACAGCATTTCACAAAACACCACAGCATTTCACAAAACACCACAGCATTTCAGAAAACACCACAGCATTTCAGAAAACACCACAGCATTTCAGAAAACGCCGCAGCATTTCAGAAAACACCACAGCATTTCAGAAAACACCACAGCATTTCAGAAAACACCACAGCATTTCAGAAAACACCACAGCATTTCACATTGGACGGAAAGGGTATTCCTTTAGGGAGAACACTTCTTGTTTGTGATTGGACAGAGCCAGCCAGAGAAGCACTGCTGTAATTGGTTGTTTTTGCTGCCAGTCAAGAAATGACGCTTCGTGATTGGTCAACACCCGACAGCGAAATATGTCCCAACCATGGTCCCACAACGTATGGTCCCAACACATCAGCCGTTAGCACACACTCAGATCTCACAGCTCCTCATATCTGTTCAGAAACTGGACAAAAGTTAAACATGTACAAACCACAGACTGTCTATGTCATGGCGAATACAGTCGCTGCTTTATTTATGTCTGTATGATGTTGTTGTGTGGACGGAGCAGCTACAGGTTAGTTTAGCCTGATGAATCCGATTCAGAAAACACGCATTTTAAAAGCTTTTCGCCTGCCGTCTTGTTTGCAGACTTGTCAAAGCGTTAATTCATGGTTTTTACTAACTGCTATCAGTATGTAGTTACTTCGGCATCACTTTGAAACGTGTATTAAATCACGGTCAAATATGTTCATTTTGTTGTAGGATTTACATGGAGATACGCCCCGTCCCCTCTCCAGCGCCTCTTGTTTGAATGACAGCATTGACAGGAGCAAACACAGCTGACAGCCGCGGTGAAACTCAAGCGATTAGAGCGATGCGAATATTGGGTGGTCTACCATAGTATTTACATGGAGATAAGCCCCTTAAAAACCATGAGTTAATAAAGCATTAATTCTGTATTTACTCCTGTCATTCAAACAAGACGCTGGAGAGGGGGCGGGCCGTATCTCCATGTAAATCTTATCGGAATCGGATCCATCAGGCTAAACTAACCTGTAGCTGCTCCGTCCACGCTCACAACAACGTCATACAGACATAAATAAAGCAGCGACTGTATTCACCATGACATAGACAGTCTGTGGTTTGTACATGTTTAACTTTTGTCCAGTTTCTGAACAGATATGAGGAGCTGTGAGCTCTGAGTGTGTGCTAACAGCTGAGCTAACGGCTGATGTGTTGGGCTAATCACAAGCGTCATTTCTTGACTGGCAGCAAAAACAACCAATCACAGCAGTGCTTCTCTGGCTGGCTCTGTCCAATCACAAACAAGAAGTGTTCTCCCTAAAGGAATACCCTTTCCGTCCAATGTGAAATGCTGTGGTGTTTTCTGAAATGCTGCGGTGTTTTGTGAAATGCTGCGGTGTTTTGTGAAATGCTGTAGTGTTTTGTGAAATGCTGTGGCGTTTTCTGTAATGCTGTGGTGTTTTCTGAAATGCTGCGGTGTTTTCTGTAATGCTGTAGTGTTTTGTGAAATGCTGTAGTGTTTTGTGAAATGCTGTGGTGTTTTCTGAAATGCTGTGGCGTTTTGTGAAATGCTGTGGTGTTTTGTGAAATGCTGTAGTGTTTTGTGAAATGCTGTGGTGTTTTGTGAAATGCTGTAGTGTTTTCTGAAATGCTGTGGTGTTTTGTGAAATGCTGTGGTGTTTTGTGAAATGCTGTAGTGTTTTGTGAAATGCTGTGGCGTTTTCTGAAATGCTGTGGTGTTTTCTGAAATGCTGTGGTGTTTTCTGAAATGCTGTCGTGTCTTGCACTTCAGGGCCACCGTACAAAAGGGAGCCAGGGAGCAGCGTCACTTTTCTGATCAGCCTTTCATAAGAGTCGACTGCTGGCCAAACTGATAATATGTGTTTGTGTGTGTGCATTCATGTAATTTGTGAACTGCTGACTAGAGAGCAGAGAAGCAACCTGAAGGAAAAAGGCATTTTTTTAAGATTTCTTATTAAATGTCTCAACAACAAATCAGATTAGGTAGATATATCCAGGCTCCCCAGGTGAGTAAACATAATAACTGTGTTGCTCCCTTTACTTTCATCTAGCACCATAAGCAGGGAAAAGTGTTCCCTTATCCAGTGAAAACAGCATATCACATTTAAAAGACGGTTGACAAGAAAGTCACTCCCCTGACTTTATCTTGTATGGCCATATCCAGGTCGAAATACATGGAAAACTTTACATTTGGCAAAATAATCAGATTGGATTTAAGGGTAACCTATTGTGCAAAATCCACGTTTTCATGTCTTTTATAAATACATATGTGTCCCCTCTGTCTTAAGAGCTTCGGAAGATTTCAGGAAAAAATATTCTCACTCTTTTTGTGATCCATTTATATAAAAACCTGTCTGAAAATAGCTGATCAGATTTTGGCCACTTTGTGATGTCCCAACGTTTTTAGTTTGTGCAACCATTAGCCAAGGCAACTCCCGCCCACCTTATAACCTGCATATCCTCCTAGAGCACAATTGTGTATTTTAAAAAAGAAACAAACACATCCACAGAGGGGCGTGGCCAGCAGCAGCTCATTTGCATTTAAAGCTACAGACATAGATTCAGCACTTTTGAAACAGGGCTGAAACAGAGGGGTTTATGGCATACTACAATACATGATCTGTTTGGTATTTCAAACCAAACACTTCAGAGACATGTTTTGTATATATCTGAGACCTATAATATATTGTTGAAAAAGAGAATAATAGGGGACCTTGAAGGATGAGTCAATACACATGTGGTCACAATGAATTTAAAAAACAGATATTTGCCAAAAAGTTGCTGTTGCTGCTCTATTGGAGCCATCAATCCGTCTGGTAATCTGTCCACTCCACAGGATTGGCAGCTTTCCCTGGACCTGTTGAAACAGCTGAAGTTTGCACTGCACATCGTCACGACCACTCTGAGACATCCTCCTGTTCTCTGCAGGTAACAGCATTATCTTGTTGGAACTGTCAGTAGCGTGGAAAGATAGTCTGGCTGAGGCCCACGAGATGAAGAAGACCAATTACGAAGAGCTGGTAATGGACTGCCATAATCAGGGCTGGACCCAATATGTTCTATCTCTGTTATCAGTAGCAGGTGGACATTGACTGGTTAAAGCTGCACAAATCAATATTTTTTTTATTAACAGTGGATCATATTACGTTGTAAATTGTGAAAGGTGTTGTCAGAGCGATAATCCTCAACTCTGCTGATTCCCTCAGCTCTATGGAGCCTTACTGTCAAACATGTTGTGCTATCACTGTCTGTCTCTTACCTTTGCCTCATCTTTTATTATCTGCACGGTATCAGTTGCATCATCTCTCCAGTCCTCTCTCGATTCCCCTGCAGCTGTCTTTCGGGTGCCTGATTCACCATGGCTATTAACATTTGGGGCCTCTATTAAAGTATATTTTGCTATTTTACTGGTTCATTTGGCCAACCAGATGCATGCACATATCAAATTCTATCCCGTTTTCAGTTGTGTGTGGTGGTAACAAAAATAACTCTAGCTTCAAGCTCCTTTGCTAAGCTTCATTGTTGCTGTCAGTGAGCAGTTTAACACTGGTGCATTTATTCAGAACTGCATTACAGGTGTCTGGTTATATGTTTGGTTACTAAATTATTCGAAACCTTCAGGAAATAAAGTTTTCGGTGACCATAGAACCGAGACCACAGCTTGTCCAATGCCAAAACATTTATTATTGCTATAGCCTAAAGCAGTGATTCTCAAACTTATTTCAATAATGTACCCCCTTTGAAAAACAAATTCAGCCAAGTACCCCCTGATCAGCGCAAAAACTATTTATTAGGGAGGAAATGCCTGTATAAAGAGGTACAGTACAGCGCTGCACCATCGGTGTCTGATTTATTAAAACAACAACCTTGTAACTGAGAAACACTTAAATGATACATTTCAAATGTTTACAATCCATCACTAAATTCACTGGCAAGTGTCTGGCCTTTATTTTTCTTTACTTCATTGCAGGTACACTGGCTCTAAAGCAAAGACCAGCCCCTCAGTCAATTGTCAACACAGTATGAAAGACACATTCACAATGAACAATGCTGCATACATTTAATCTATGGGAACCAGGTGTTTCTCATGGCTCAAGAAAGCGAACACCTGCTGTATTCACCTCCAGATTACCTGGAGGTGTCCTTTGCAGGCATTACTATAGTAATCACAAGAAAAGTGGCAGAGAAAGCCAGGCTGGGGTAAAGGGAATGTCTGAGGGGGAACTGGTTGGGGTAACATAACACTAGCTTAGTCTGGTTTGCCTGAGGGAAAGGGAAGAGGAATTAGATAAACAAAGAGAGTGGCGGAATCAAAGAGTCAGAATGAATCCAGGGCCTGAGCTCTGCATCAACCTGTTTTCCGATAAGTAAAGTTTGTGAGGAGGTTCAGGTTACCAAGGTTGGTGGTGATACAATGTGGTTTAACACGCTGATTCTGGATGTTCTGATTGCAGCGTATGTGCAGCTACAAAATAATTATCCTTCAAACTGAATTTTGAATAAATGGTTAGCTAGTAGATGTGTTAAAAATGGCATTGAAAAAATATCTTTAATGTGAATCAAGGCATCTGTAGGCTATTCTACTTATATTATGAGATCATACAATAATTTCAAGATTACATGTACCATCTTCTAAGGCCCTTAAAGAGGCTTTTGTGTTTGGAATAATCAAACACAATTTTTTTTAGCCACGATTATGGTAGGAATGGGTTTCGCTCCACAGAGAGCCAATTGTTCCTTCAAACAAAAGAAATATAGCAGATACAGCATAATATTTTCTGAAAATTATTGTCTCAGCTTTGAGAGGGGTCTGCCTGCAGACCTCCACTCTCAGGACAGTTCCGGTGCAGACCTCCACTCTCAGGACACCTCCACTGTCAGTACAGGAAGTGCACGCTAAGAATTCCAAAATAAAATCACCACTATCAGTACATTGCCACTTTCCAAACAGGAAATGCACGCAAATACAAAATAAAATCGGATCGTGACTGATCGTGACACTTATTATATACATATGTATATATATAGATATATACAGACACCTTGTATTGACTATCAGTACAGCCGCAGCGCCACTTTCCGAACAGGAAATGCACGCAAATACAAAATAAAATCGTACTGACACTTATTATATACATAAAGTATATATAGATATATATAAAAATAGGGACACCGTGTATTGTTTACTCTCAGTACAGCACCACTTTCCGAACAGGAAATGCACGCTAATACAACATAAAATAGCACTGACACTTATTATCTATATATATATCTATATAGATATATATATTTATTCATATAAATACGACATCTTGTATTTTAGTAACACCCGCTAGACAACAGTGGACGGTTCGAGAAACAACCGTATTTGCCGGGTGCACCGCGGCGGAGGTGGGGAGGTTCCAGCTGGGAACCTCCACCCCGCTGGGGGACCCGTGGGACCCCTGGACGGTGCGTCTTGGTCACGCTTAATATCGGCCGGCGCGGAGGCCCTCCGACAGTGGGTCGCGTTTGCCATTCGATCAGTGAGAGGAGAAAAATGCAACACAAATGGTCAAAATCCGTTAATATATGGATGAGTGTGGGGGGGGGGGGCTGGACACAGGCCGTGGGGGGACACAGTATATAAGATCACAGTAACCAACAATGTACTGTAGATAATCACAGTAACCAACAATGTACTGTAGAAGATCACAGGAACCAACAATGTACTGTAGATAATCACAGGAACCAACAATGTACTGTAGATAATCACAGGAACCAACAATGTACTGTAGAAGATCCCAGTAACCAACAATGTACTGTAGAAGATCTCAGTAACCAACAATGTACTGTAGATAATCAATCACAGTAACCAACAATGTACTATAGATAATCACAGTAACCAACAATGTACTATACTGTAGATAATCACAGTAACCAACAATGTACTATAGATAATCACAGTAACCAACAATGTACTATAGATAATCACAGTAACCAACAATGTACTATAGATAATCACAGTAACCAAAAATGCACTGTAGATAATCACAGTAACCAACAATGTACTGTAGAAGATCTCAGTAACCAACAATGTACTGTAGAAGATCACAGTAACCAACAATGTACTGTAGATAATCACAGTAACCAACAATGTACTGTAGAAGATCACAGTAACCAACAATGTACTGTAGATAATCACAGTAACCAACAATGTACTGTAGATAATCACAGTAACCAACAATGTACTGTAGAAGATCACAGTAATCAACAATGTACTGTAGAAGATCTCAGTAACCAACAATGTACTGTATAAGATCACAGTAACCAACAATGTACTGTAGATAATCACAGTAACCAACAATGTACTGTAGATAATCACAGTAACCAACAATGTACTGTAGAAGATCACAGGAACCAACA
Organism: Pseudochaenichthys georgianus; assembly: GCF_902827115.2. Classification (NCBI taxonomy): domain Eukaryota; kingdom Metazoa; phylum Chordata; class Actinopteri; order Perciformes; family Channichthyidae; genus Pseudochaenichthys; species Pseudochaenichthys georgianus. Next base: position 10,465,381 of record NC_047522.1, on the reverse strand, counting down.
ATGTACTGTAGATAATCACAGGAACCAACAATGTACTGTAGATAATCACAGGAACCAACAATGTACTGTAGAAGATCCCAGTAACCAACAATGTACTGTAGAAGATCTCAGTAACCAACAATGTACTGTAGATAATCAATCACAGTAACCAACAATGTACTATAGATAATCACAGTAACCAACAATGTACTATACTGTAGATAATCACAGTAACCAACAATGTACTATAGATAATCACAGTAACCAACAATGTACTATAGATAATCACAGTAACCAACAATGTACTATAGATAATCACAGTAACCAAAAATGCACTGTAGATAATCACAGTAACCAACAATGTACTGTAGAAGATCTCAGTAACCAACAATGTACTGTAGAAGATCACAGTAACCAACAATGTACTGTAGATAATCACAGTAACCAACAATGTACTGTAGAAGATCACAGTAACCAACAATGTACTGTAGAAGATCACAGTAACTAACAATGTACTGTAGAAGATCACAGTAACCAAAAAAGAAAGAACCAACCGAAAAAACCCTATTTCTAGAATAGCTAAAATATCTAAAATATCTTAAATAAACCAACATCTTGTTCTTAATATAAATGTAATCTTGATGCAGTGTAATTACTAGTTTGGCTATACTAGATATTGTATATACTTAGTAGATATATATTTGTAAGACCCTATGTCTTTGCAAACCGGAAGAACTACAACTGTGGTGCTGATTTGTACCAAGCTGCATAGCGTGGCTCTAGGGAATTGTAGTTTTTAAATATATTAGTATTTTTCCTAATATTGGAAGTTATAAATACTTAATTAAGAATACACTGAGGGTTTAAAGGCATGGTAAACACATGTGTGTAATCAGATTTTAAATATCAAATTGTGAAACGGGTGAAAATACATTTTAACCATATTTGACCCAAATTTGACAGTGCCCCCAGTTTGACTATACTGACATGATATATGAGGCCAAGAGCTCTCTATAACAGTATGTCCCATGTCTGTAGTCCCTTTTGTTGCTTAATTATAAGCCTTCAAACATGCACCGAGGTTCAACGGTCAGTATTTCAAAGCAGGAGCCATGTGGAATCTTCATACTGACATATGTTACTCTCCAAGTCAATACCTTTCCAATAATGTATCCCGTCTAACAGCACAGGATTCAATGGGATATAGTATCAGAAAAGGCCACATTGTGTGTGTCGGTCGCAGTGGACTGACGGAAGTGAGAGGAGGATAGGAAGGCAAAGCAGAGCTCCTCCTCACAACATTGTGTGAACTGGGCCCTACACTGCTCTTAGGAACACATTGAGCACCTAATGACCTAATAGAGTATATATCTACAATAAAAATAACATTCATTCAGAATGTATGTTTCCATCTGGTGAATTCAAGTCAACAGTTCACTGTCAGCTCTGAGGTGCTGAAGCCGTGAATGTTTAACCTCTTTTGCAGCCTGGAATTGATACTGATGAGAGCCGTGAACCAATCTGTAATGTTATTTTTGAAATATAAAATAAGGATATTCAAGTCAAAAAGACAGGGTCAGGTCTTATCACATGTTGATCTTAACCGTGTTTTTGTCTCTTTGGATTGGACTGGGTCAAGCTCTGAGACAACCATGACATTCTGAGCAGGATTTAATCCACGGCTACTTTTGGTTCCATGTGTATCGTCATTCCTACAGATGTAATACAGATGAATGTTTAATAGTGAACCTTAAAACTCATCAAGAATATGTTGCCATTATTGGACTGCTGCCTGCTCTAACATGTTTTTTTTCCCTTCGTGACTTTCCATGATATGTATTGGTTGTCATTGTATTACAAAGTCACACACACAATGTTTTATTAAAATATCAAATAATAAAATACAGAAATTCATATGCTGTTCGGAATGAATACCTTATCTCTTATCCCCAATACAATAATGACCTGTTTTCAATATGGGTGAGGCAGGTACAAATGTTATGCTGGAGAAGTTCAATGGCCTGCAACTCAAAAGGGTTTGGAAGTCCCTCATGTACCTCTGTGAGGAAGATATAGAGATGTGAAGAGATGGATATGAAAATTGGGAGCCCCTTCTTTTTCAGAATGCTGTGTATCATATTAAGTTATGATGAGGTGGGAGCCTGCATGGTGTAAGTTACATCCTTCCATACCCTTGGTCTCTCCAACCTCTTCTTATTGATAATTCATACTAATAGCTGTAATTTAGGGATATCTGCTTTAAACACTGTCAGGAGGGTATGTATTATGAATCATCTGACTCTCCAGTGCCTCGTTACATATCACAGACACTGACACTTCAAAGTATTTTATGTTAATTGAAAGATAGAGGAAGTTTCTTGCAGTTACTCAGCGGGGCCCAAAATCAAAACATCTTTAAATGTTGCTCTGAGTGGTGATTCCTGAGCAACTGTTCAGAATTGATTGTTGCATCACTTTAAATGAGGTTGCATTGCTACTACTATTTCCTTTATGGGTGTGCCAAATGTTCATGTTTACAGAAAATCAATTGTTGAATTGGATCAGTTATTTAGTGTTATTTAATAATTGAAACATTTAGATTCACTTGACAAAGAACTTCAGTTTTCATGACAACTTTAACTTTAATACAATAAATGAACATCACTTTTAAAGGCTGGTTCCTTCTGCAGAGAGGGTACATTTTTTATTATTATTAGAGGCTTTTAAGAAACGAGGTGCTGGTCTATAGCTGTCTACCTCATAAAACCTACCCTCGCGTCTGAGTGCTCTCATGCCAGCTGGGGGGCTATTCTAATAGTTAAGATAAAAAAAAAATAGCAACTTCATTTGGCTGAGCTTCTATGCACACCTTTAAAGGTAAAAGGGAAAAAGGACAGAGTGCCGCATTAGAAACAGCCGGCATTCTCGAGCAAGCCTACCTTGGGGTAAACAAGCATTAAAGAGAATGTTATACTTACAAAATACTGCATAAAACTAAATAACTAGCAACATAGATATGTAAAACCAAATAAGAGATCCCAAAAATGAATAATTTAATTAATTAATTAAGACGCAAACATTTCCCATATTTGGATCAATAAAGTACTTCTTATCTTAACTTATAAGTGTTCTAAAGGATTGTATAGTTTTAAAACGTTTTTTCAGTTTTTTGGCAAAACGTTTTATATTTATGTTGACAAATCCTTCTCAACACAACGTTATGGAAGATATTTTATGTAGTTGTTTTTTCTAACTGTTTCCAAAGTTAAACATTCTCCACTGGGCCAACCATGACATCAGAGGATATGATAAAAGCGCCGCTGCAGTTTTTAAGAGGTAATGTTGTCTTGTAAACTGCTGTTTCTGAGACAGAAATAAACGTTATTGTATTGTTTTCAGGTCTTTGACAAAGACATGTCATTATTTGTGGATAGCACATGGTCAAAAAGACACTCAGTGCAACACTGACTTACATTCAAACAATCGTTATTCTCGTTAATCATTGTAGTGAGGTCACTCATCATCACAATTCCTTCCTTTACAGTACTTCAAACATATCAAGAACACTTTTAAAATCTTCATTCAAAGTCCTTGTTTAGTTAAAGTTTATTTTATTCATACTTATAATCCAAGTGTTTTACTGGAGTGTTTTACTTTTACTGGAGGTTATCATAACCTCATTCCTCTCTTCCACAGTTCCGGGGTCTTAAAGGGAAATGGAAACACTTTTCAAACTGCTTTCCATGCGACAATATTACCATTAGGAAATGTATTTATCTAGTCTATTTCCAATGTAAACGATGGAGATACGCGAATTTACTTTTTGAAATACGTGCCTAATGACCATGGGCGCTTCCATTGCTCCGGGACTTTTCCAGTGACGTCACTGATTGGGTACGGCTTCCTGGGCCAAAGCTCAATAACAAACAACATGGCGTGCAATGCACCAGTAGTTTACATTACAAGAAAACGGTCGTCGTCAGGAGTTCATTGTATTGCCCCAGGCTGCACAAATGGATTTTATACAAAGAAGGAAGAAGTACATTTCCATAGGCTGCCACTAAAGGATGAGAAGCTGCTCAAAGTCCAGTCTGGATGCCTGGTTCAATACAAAACATTGGATTTGAAGCCAGGATCTGTTCCCACAATATTCGATTTCTCAACGTATGCAGTCGGGAACACCGACCGTCCCAGCACGTCGGCCGCGCAAGACAATGACAGTGTCAACAAACGTGAAGTTCGAGCCACCAAACGAGTTGCTTCAGCTGCCGAGAGAGAGGTAAATATTGCAGCACTACCAGATTACTAGCTCACACATGTATTTACTGACACAGTGTGACCTTATTAATTAACGCAATCGCGTCCAAACTAAATGGTAGCTATTATTATGACGCACAATAGGGAATTGAGGGTGTTCTATAGCTCAACTAATTAAACTGGCATACACACGCTCATTTGTCGAAAACAGCCCTAAAAAGGCTAGTATTGCTATTGATGGATGGTATTGCAGGACCCAGAGCGCACGGAGCACAGAGCGGACAGCAGATAACGGAATTGCAGTTGTATTGCTTATAGATTATCAGAACATTTCAAAGGGGACACAGCCCCATTGGATATTAACCTATGGATTAACTACATCATCGTTTTTATCGTTGTAATGCCATTGAAGACCAGTTTAGACCAGACAATGAGGAAGGTAAGCCGTTAGCCTGGCGTATGTTAGTACCTAGCGCCACTTGTTTTGATGTACGTTTTTGTGGATAACCTCGCGAGTTTGTATCTTCCAGTGTTGAGGTGGGCACCGTTAGATTCTGTGTCTCCTTGCGATCATAAACGATGTGTTGGATGTGCGGCTAGGATAAGTAATAAGGGAGCTATCGGTGCAGTAATAGGTTAGCATTTTCGCTCGGGGCTAATTCAGAGGCTCACTGTTAGCATTGTGTTTTTTAAATTTTTTTATTCCGGATCGTATGCCACTCTATTCGACCGAATCGGTTCATAAGCATAGGCCATGGGATGCCTGGTAACTGTAGATGCTTCCACATCAATGTCATCTCCCGACGAATAGTCAAATTCATCGTTCAAAACGTCGATCTCATTGCAAAATTCCTCCATCGCTGCCATATCTGCTACGTTGTGTTGACTTCTGGTGGAGCGAAAACACAGCCAGTGACGTCACCATTTGGGACTCCCCTAATGGCGGCGGCCTGGTCCCGGAATTCCCCACCCGGCCGGCGGATAATTAATTTTCTTTTGGCGAGTAATATCATATACAATAAATATTACGATCAATATCCATTGTAAAATGAATAAACTACCGGAATATTATAACTGTAATTGGTGTTTCCTTTCCCCTTTAAGGCTTAATCAGTCAGTGCAGGTGTGCTGATTTGGGAGATAATATGTCTACCAGGAGCATGGGTGAAGTGATTTAATAATATAAGTTCTTGTTAATACTTGAGTGGGATATGATGATAGGTTATAGTTAATTACTTTTGGCCATATATTCCCAACTGTATAAATGTCCGATTTTAGTTTTTTTCAAATCGATTTTTGGGACTCAAGCCATCTTTGTTATTTGTTCTTAGATATGTTATCCACCGTTTCTGTAACAAGGTCAGTTGAATACAGAAATAAATAAACTAAGGCTGAACACCAAAAAGGGAAGACAGGAGGAAAAGCACAGGTAGAAATCATTGATTAAATACATAAAACTAAGAGTAAAGATGCAAATAAGGAGAGGAAAGAAAACAAATGAAAGAGATGTTGGTTAATTCATTATTTACCTGTAATTTATACAAGCTTTCTTCCTTGGGCAAACGAGTGAAAGAACACTGAAGTGTATATATATATAGAAAGACTAATTAGCCCCAGCTAAATATATCTTTGTATTCTCGATTCATCCAATTTATTGAAGCTTTGGCATGTGGACTTATGGAACTGATGGACATGAGCACAACGGACATTTTAGCACTGACGTTGATTGTAAAATCTAGATGCACAGACAAAACCCAGCCGACTGGAGTTCGATCCTAGACCCTCCTTGCTGTGAGGCTTCAGCGCAAACCACTGTGCCCCTCCCCCCTTACAGTACAGTCTATAGATTTGAAAAAAAGTGCAAAATATATTTGAGCTGAGTGAATTACCTCTCCATCAGTGCTTAATAATACCTGAAGTCTCAGCCAAAGAGAATCTGCCTGTTCACTCTCATTTGCTCTCATTGTGCTGCCGAGCCAGCTCCAATCCAATTAGCAACAGTAGCAACTCTCCCTCGCTTCCATTAAATATGCCTTCTCAACTTTTTGTTGGATTAGAGAGAGGGATAGACTGTGTAATTATGGAGACCAGGCTCTAAGGTACTTAGAGGAGAAACTAACAGTGAAGCAGCAGGAGTTACAACACCTGTCCTGATGTGAACCGGAATCTCGCCACATGGATGCGTTCATTCCCAGTTAGAGCCTCCAGGCTTTGGAATGCTGTGCCTGTGGAAACCTTAGACACTCAAGACATAACCACATGTATAACAAAATAGAAACACAGACACACTGCTGATTGAAGGAATTATTGTACTAATGTGCACGATGTAGTGACTTATTTTTCGTCTTTTGTTTTCTTAGTTATGTTCTCTGTATTTTATATGTTTGTGTTATGTGTAACATTGCTGCCTTCTTGGCCAGGTCAGCATTGGAAATGAGATTTGATCTCAATGCTTTTATCTGGTTAAATAAAGGTTAAATAAAAAATAAAAATACAATTATTATATTGTTGTTCAACAGTATAAGAGCCAGAATTCTTGCGTCAAGTGCTAACCCGAATCTCACAGGTGTTATACACTTATTTTTAGTTTACACAGCACTATACCTTTGTAGCTTTTACAATCACATGTTACAAGAACCTATGCTAAATAACCCGCTGCACATTCATGGTACTTTAGATAAACTAAATGAAACTGAAAGAAATGAAAGAGCATGGCTTACAACACATGATCATATAATATAGATTATTTCAATACACACCTCTAAACAAACAAATATTAAGCTGTACTTGAATTTTGAGTCTGTAGCCTTGTATTTGTTCATTTTGGTTTACACCTATTTATGTGTTTTTAGGACAAATACATATTGTGTTTCATATATTTTTGTAATGACCGTGTGATACTTCTTTTTTTTCTATCTTCTTATTTCTTAGAGAGGACTGTTTCAATCGGATATGGTCACATCATTCTAACATTAGCATATATTTATGGCATTTTTAGTGTCAATGTTTATTTCACCTGAAACATAGCATATCAAAAACGTTTTTGTCATTGTTTTCACCTGAAAAATAAAGAATAAAAAGGTTTTTGTTGCATTTTTCAGTTTACTGACACTGTACTTTGAAATTCCTTTATACCATCACCAAACACTTCTATGGTGATAGCCATCACACTGCAGACCTGTAAAGCCTTTATGTTTTAGTAGTCATTTAGCGTAGTCAAACATTGAGAGAAAATCACTCTGATTCGTCACCAGCATGAACATAAGTTTATTTTTTGTTATTTTTGAACTTACAAAGTTTTCCATTTGAATGAATAATAATTTTGAAACCAGAGCAGGATCCACAGAGTGCATAGAGTGCTTCTATGCCTTTATGCTTGATGTCTGTGTGAGTGAACCAGGCTCTCTCAGATCACAAAAGTCTCTATAATGTTGCCCTCACTGTGAACACAATCCTTCTGAGTGTTGCCTTGAAGAGGAAACACACAGCAGCTTAGACTTTTTCTTCTAGTTTCCAATACCACATCAAAGACAAAGCACTGGCCTTTCAAATGTTCTAATTTCAAAAGTAATAACTGTGGTGTTTCTCCCAAAATATTAAAATGGCTTTAAAAGTCATTGTGATAATCTGTAAATATAACTTTGTTGTTTGTAAAGAATGCTACCTACAACATTTACTAGCTGAGGGTCTGGACACCCTGCTAATGTGAAAAGTGATATTTTCACCATTTCCATGTATCAATATTATTTTACGGATTATATCTCAAGAAACAATTCATATCTCAATGTGAATACCCCCGTAAAGGCAACAAAAGTTCTGCGTTTTTCTGTTTTGTATTTGTTTTTTTTTAAACCGTGTGTTATGTCCGTTTTTACTTCCTGTCATTGTGTTTTTGCACCTGTGTGATTGTCGGCCCAACCCTGATTTTTATACTTGCTGCCCTTGTGTTTTTGCCTGCCCTCTCCAGCTTTGTCTTGTCTATATATGTGATTATTTTTGCTTGCATTTAAGTCCCTGTATTCTTTTAGTCTTCGTCAGAGCCTATGCTGTCCCTGTCGATAGTTATGTTAGGCTTTTCCTTGCCTTGGCGTGCCTTGTCTTGCATAGCCTTGCCTTGTTTGAAATAAAGGCATATTTCTGTTAAAGTCTTCCTGCAAAGTGTTTTCATGTTATGGATATGGGTCTACACGGATCCGCTATCCGTCACAAATTGGAACTAATCCGGTAATGTTGCACAAAAATACCCATCATGCAATTATTTATGCCATCAAAAAGAAAATGATAATACTCAACAAACAACATCTTGCTATTTACTGCAAGCAAATGTCAGTTTTAGATTAATTAAGTGTAATTTAAGTAATAGGTTGATAATCTGGCTAGTGTGTATATTATTTTTCAGTAGCGTTGTGTTTTATCTAAATTATTCTTTTATGGATTTAGTTTTGTCCCTTATGGATGAATAATGTATACTTTACAGTAGGCTACATATACAGAAATCAAAACGGAAATCGGTTGATCTTATGCAGTAAAATAATCAACATGCTTTTGAATATTGTTTGCTAGGCTCTTTGCTGTTGTTGACTGAAAATATGTGAATTTGTGTACAGTAAGTGCGTGTATAGATATAGCCCTAAAGTCCTTAATAATTATTTCTGCTAATTGGTATCTGTATGAGCTTTGCAATTACATGACCTTTGTTATCTTATCACTTGTTGTAAGAGATATGACTTTGTTCTATCATGAGACAAGAAAATGTCTGTCTCATGACGCAAATAGCGTACAGAAACTTTCAGAAACTAAATATATCTAGGCTGCTGGTTCTCACATGGTCTGTTACATTTTCTTGGCAAGTGTTTAACTTCTGTATACACATCCTCCAGATGTTTTAAGTGTCTATACATCATCAGGTTAAAGACCAACTAAACAAACTCTCTGTGAAGACAGAAAATCGTTGTTGCAGTGCTCCATGGCTCTACCTCTGCAGTAACCTGCTTTGACACACTGACCTATACTAAATCAAATTAGCTCTTCACACGAGCCCAGCTATACACCAGATGTTGAGTTAGTTGTTAATGAAAGAAGCACCTTAAAACAGGTCCCTGTGCAAACAAGCGACACGTCAGGTATGAGAAAGTTGCACATTGGATGGCTTGTGCACGGACCATGACAGGAAGGCTCTGCATTGGGTGATTAAAACCATTCTTAACGTCATTGGTGCACAGAACCCAAAGGATATATAGAGACAATTTAACCCCCAGAAACAACCTGTTCACCCCGCTGCCATCTAGCAAGTGATGCAGAAGTATCCATTGTTGTCCTGACTGCAAAGCATCAGCTGCTCTCCTCAGGCTATAAAACTCTTCAACTCGCCTTCCAAACTCAGAAACGACAACTTGCTGTGCAATATTGTAGAATGACTTGGAACATAAACATTGATCTATTGATTTCCTCGCTGTTTGGCTATCTAAAAATTATGCCAAGTAGCCTACCAGACCAGTTCTAAAGATGTTCGTGGTAGGTATTGTCAAGGAATATATTTGATTCATTGGCCCTTGCATTAGCATTTTCTGAGCTGCCCTAACTATTAACTATTATCTGACCCTGCCGTTGACTGTAGATAATGGAGTATTCTTGCGGTGAAAAGCTTAAAGTCATACGAAATTAACATTTATGGAGACCTTATGTTAGCTCTAACGCCTTCAATATTTTCTAAATGGTTACACATGATACCCCGACATGCACCAATTGGTCCTGTGAAACTGGTGCAGGATTGACCACTTTACATAACCATGGGAAGGGAGCCAATGGGCAACAATTTTAACGCACTAAATGATCCAGGAAGTGGGAAAAGATGTGTTTACGGTGTGCATTATAGGCTTTTTTCCTGAGCAAGCATGGGTATATTAGCTTTTCTTCCACATTAGAACTTCTAAAACAGCATACACCAACATAAATCATCATATGAAAATGCATTTCAAAATGTCTTTTTGAAGAACCAACCATCACTGATGTGCATGTCGAATTAAAGATAATGGAACACTTGGCATGCTTTGAGTGAGTGTGTGTGGCTGAAAAAAAACATGCTTGCTTTCTTGTGTTGTTTTATAGCAAATAAACTAGCCATCATGTTATTTTTAAAGTTCACATATAAATCAATGGCAGCTCACGCTCCAGCTTTGCCCTTAAACCTTAAATGTCTGCCCACCCAGCTACTGTAAGCCTCCAGGGAATGACAGTGTAGTCTGTTGAGAGCATGTATATCATTACATATTGATAAAATAATAAAGAAGTACCTCAGACTGAGAAATGTGCATGACAGCACTTTCGTGTTATGAGTCTAGCCAAGCTCCCTCACACGGGGATTGAGCTGAGTCAGGCTGATCTGAGCCACACGGTAATCCCTATTGTTCAAATCAAGGCTCAATGTGGTGCTCATCCCTGTGTCAAGTGTGGGCGAGGTGGTCATAGCATTGCAGAGAGAGAGAGAGAGAGAGAGAGAGACCGGGCAGGGGGGCGGATGGGGGGGATCCCCATGACAGTTATTTCCTGCGGGGCAGACACCTACAGCACATAAATCATTCCCTTGACATGTATGGATTCAAGTACACAGAAAAAAAGGTTGGGCATTGATTTGATTCTCAACAGATCGCTGTGTTGCATGTTATCCCTTCTCCATCAATATCATATGTTTCCTGTTCAAGTCTTGACAGTAAATGCGTAAAAAATCTATTAATAAAAAGAGAAAATATGGCAGTAAAGGAAAGATATTGTTCACTCTCAATCTCTGAGATCCTCATGGGGGTTAGTTTGGTCAGGTCTTTTAGCAGAGAACTACAATGAGGCAGGCCAAGAAAAGCCTCAAAGGTGACATGTGTTAGTGGTGCCAGATTCTTTTTTTATATTACCCACAAAATGTGATTACAATATTAGCGTGAAGTGATTCATGTTGTTCTGCCTAGGAAATGACAAAATTAGCATGCTAACTGACTAGCCCCATCCCCTCCTGTCTTACAACTTTGTATCTTAATCACTGCAGTGCCAGACTGACCTCAGTCCAGATGACGAAAAAGTACAGCTGCTCCAAGTCAGCTGAGTTCGGTTATAGTCAATGAATACATTTTTTGTCAAAATCTTGTGCAGTAAGACATTAGAAGCAAAAACATTACATGGTGTTGTGTCTTTGACAGATAAAACAGACTTGAAATATTTTATTTTATATTACTAACATTGATCGAACAAGATGTTAAAAAAACACCAATAATTTCTTTATCAAGCTTGATATGCTTAACACAAAATTGGTAGAAGTTTTCAGCAGTATATGTGATACGCTGTGACCAAATTCCCAAAAGTGGACAGTTTGGGCATCTGCTTTTTGACTTCACAAAGGTATAAAGACAAGAACTGAGAATGCAGAGTTAGGGCTCCATAAAGAGGTTTAAGTTTCATTTACGGAATTATAACAAAAACTTGTCTACATGTTATGTCCCACAAGAAAAGATTTCTAAGGAATGTAAATCCCCCAAATTGTGCCTTCACCATACTTTATGTGAGAAAAATGAAATATAGACTTCTGAGTGGCTCTGGTCAGCTTAAATCCAGTTGGGTACAATTCATTTATGATTTGTATATTCTTTTCTAAACCCCCTCTGGCAGCATAATCTGTTTCTCAACAGCTCACCCATACACTCTGTACGTTTCAAACACCGCCAGCTTTGCCATAATACAGCTAAATGCACAATAAAGAATAATCCATTCTTATTCATACAGTAGGAGGATTATGGGGAAATGTTGCTTGTACACTGAAGCCAGTGGAACCCGTTTACCACACATTGTTATTATTGTCCACTCACCATTGCGATAACTTTATATGTTTTTTGGCCGGATTTAACTAGACACAATTTTCACACAATTTATTTACAAAACTCCCTTTACTCCACATTTTTCTTAAAAACAGGTTATCCCATAGCCCCACTGCTCATACAGTACTTGCATTGTAGCCTTTCAGGGCAAGTAAGAATTTTAAGTCTCGTTATTATGCATTTCCTTTGTCATTATATAATTTTTTTGGGTGAGGCTTTTTGAAAAAGACAGCTTGATCTGTGTCAGGCTATATGATTAAATATGGAATAGAGGAAAAGAACAAAGTCTCAGATGACAGATCATAAATGCACCTGCGAGTGAAGAAGGCCCTGTCTACTGTGTCTGTCAAGGTTAGATGTAGAGTTATGTCATGCGGGTGAGCTTATGACACACTACAGGCTTTAAAGTAATATGAATCCTTCTCTACTTGTACATTAAAAGAGAGAGTGGGTGGATATTTTTAAGAGAATACATGCAGACACTTTCTTTCATTCACTTAGTGTGTATATAGCAGTTTTATATAGAATCATAATGACTCACAACCACTAGGAAGTGTTGAGGGCACTTCCAGCACGCATGGGATTTGTTCAGGTTTCGTTAAGAAAACTTGACATAATTCTGCCTGGTTGGTTTTCAAAATAAGGACATGAGAATCAGAATACCTTTATTCGTCCCACAGAGGGGAAATATACATATAAGCCCATTTAAGACATGTACCTGTCTCTTTACCTGAATGTGATACCAATTACATGTGATGTTAAATGTCTAAATATCAGGTCAGACCTTTTGACATTAATATTTGTCTTCCAACTAATTCTGAACTAAATGCTGTCAGATGAACACAGAGCAGCACAAAGTTAAACACATAGAAAGGGAGGTCAATGCAAGTCTTTCTCTCTTATTAGAGGACTGTGAGCAATGTATACATTTATCTTAATTTATTATGTTTAAAGAGTAAATACAATTAGTTTAAGAAACCACAAAAGGAATTTTCAATGTGCCAAGTTTTATTTGGCAAGGAACATATTCTCAGATGAGATACATCTGGAAAATAAATCACAATGACAAACATCAGCACACCTTGTATGTATGTAAATGTACAAGTATGTTTCCCAGCTTCTCATCAACCTCAAATGGCAAATACAAGCATTCAGATGTTTTTAGTGGAAAAACACTATAGTAATTACCAACTGTCCAAACAAGCCAACTCATCAAACAAACTCAAAAATGAACAAAAAAAAAGAAAATAAAGAAGGGGATTCACTAGCAAAAAGAGAGGCTGTTTTATTTTGCGCATAGTCATCATTATGGCAGACTTCAATGGGAATAAAAAATCAATTGATCCCAGATTGGATGATTGCCCTGATTGTTAAACTTTTTGTTTCTGTTGCGGTTAGACCCAGTCAAATATTGTTTATCGCTCATGCTTTTATTTTCTAGAGGGAGAACACAAGCACCTGAACATACTAATCCAATTCACTATAGCACAACCAAAAATCACAGCCATTCAAATAATAAGCTCCAAATCTAAACCTCAAACAACACTAAAACGTAATATAATAAACTTCAAAGAGGTAGAATTTGTTAGATGGATTACATCGGTTGTTGGATTATATTGCACTGTTGTTGTTTTACTGTACACAGCTCAGGACTTTTCTTAAATGTGTTGGAACAGCAGTCATTACCTACTCTTGTGTGCTATATGAGAGTGCAATTGTTCTTATTAGACAGGCTTGTGTCTTGAATCTAATAATATAACACAAATCACTAAACAATGCTGTTTTGTCTTGGAGTTCATGAAAAAAGTGGACTCAGGGAATTGCCCAATGATTGTATTTGACTTACATAATTGCACAACAGGGATTGGTCTGGTGTACTTTGGAGAAAATTGATTTTGCATTATATGTGCTGAGCACAAACAGAATACATTGGTATGCCTCGTTGTCTACTCCCTTGTTCGATAATAAAGGCCATTCAGTGTTTTCATTAACATTTCTATTTTTTTCATAAACCAATCTCTGCTGAGCATCAGCATGCAGCAGCAGCAGGAGTCCTTGTGGGTAGAGTTTGTTTCAAGTGTTTCTGTCTGGGGAAGGTCTTGTCAATGATACTCTGCCAACACAGAGAGGATGATTGTTATTACTTAAGAGAGTTTGCTTTTTATTCAAGATGAACTGAATGATAAAGGAGATGGAAGCCAGGTTTGCTGCTGATTATTATGGCATAGTATCAAATAGCATATCCACTGGTGTGGTCAACCCGGTCTCACGGCATTTCGTGTCATAGTCACAACATTTAATCTATTGATTCGTGTTCACCAACACGATTTTCCCCTTTTTTTCGTGTCACACAGAACGATTTAAAGTATTTAAGTATTTCTATTGGTAGTATGTTTCGTGCCTCCAGCAGGTCTTTTTGTCCATTCGGGTCTTGGAACACCGGAAGCTGTGGGGTTCATAAAAACATGTTCTTACTCAATATCAAGCCACGATTATTCGTGGCTTGATATTGAGTAAGAACATTAATCAGCGCTTCAACACGTGTATTTCTGTTTATTCACGGCATTCATTTTGTTATTCTACAGTATTGTTGCTTTATAGTTATTTGTTAATGTATTCAACCCAATTTGTGTATTTTGAAATTGAAAAGGATATTGCATTGTGTTTGTTACTTTCGTTGCAGTTGAATATGTCTTAAGTGTAATTTGGCTTGGCTTCCAATTTCTATGGACATGCTTTTATTTTGAAGGGGAGTTAGCGCTGTTGACAGGAAGGTGTTGCTATGGAAACAACGTGACTGAGATTAACGGAGAAAAAGTAATATCTACATATAAAGACGGAGAAACGTTTATGGTTAAGTGTTAGCACCCCCCGAAGAGGCACAAGCTCTTATGTTGATATTGGAGTTTTCAATAAATTAAATTTGGCAGCCGCAGTGCAGCGCGGCTGCCAAAAAAAAGAATATCCGAATAACGAAATTGAAACCCGAATAGTACTCCAACGAACGAATATTCGGATACAGCCCTACCACGATCTTATATCCAACATTTTAATTTGCCAGTAAAATGTACACACGTGCTTCACCATGGTTTATCACACACACACACACACACACACACACACACACACACACACACACACACACACACACACACACACACACACACACACACACACACACACACACACACGGATGTGGTGGCGGGTGAAATCGAATTTTTTTTAACTCATTGCAATGCGTTAAGTAAAAAGTGACTTGCCATCAATGTAAGCACATTTCTTGCAGTAATTATTTAATGAAGTCCAAAACAAAATAATTTGTCTATAGTATATTTATTAAGTAACATTTTATACCAGAAGAAAATCTGTATACATTAACAGATGGGTGGGTAAACCGGTGATTGCAGAATCATCAGCAATTGGTTTTTCCATTGTAAATAGTTTTATTTACATTTTATGTTTCCGAAGGGATGATATACTGTACATTTGGAATAAAGATAAGGTTAATAGCTTATTGTTTTAATAAGGGATCAGCATTTGTAACAGATGCAACTGAAAAGTGTTTGAAATGCCTACTGTCATACATAATATCAGTCTATAAATCCATAAGAATATTCAGAAACATCTGGATACACAGGAGGAAGGTGTGACTGCAGCAGCGTATTTTGCCTAAATGCTCAGAACATTTGAGTCATTAAGCACAGTTTCTATATAAACGCGGTCCCAAAATGCCTGGACAAAACATCTAATTCTCAAAATGTGTAATGGATTTTGGAGGGAAAAGAGGTGATGTCGAGGAACTGAGTGGAACAAAAATAGCTTTTTAAACACATGACGCACCCTCCTGGGGATTTATTTGTTTTTTCTCTCATTGGTATTGACAAAGCCCTATTTTTTATTGAGCTGGGGCGTGGCAGCATTAGGGTGAGAGGATTGTTGATATTGATGCCCAGTGAATGCATGACAGGAGATGTCTTGTCTCAAAAAGTTAGTCACAGATGTATGAAAAGTGGGCCAGGCAGGGAAAATAGTGCGTAGTTTGATGCTACCAACATGTATTTGAATTTAGCTCTTTAATGGTGTATTTCCTGTTCTATGGCAGGCAATTCATTTCAGGTCAGACAGAGAGGCATGCAGAAGGGAAACTCACTAGTGAAAATGTCATTTCAGATTATCTCCTGGCTCTTCTCAAAGTGTGAACTGTCTGTAAAAATATTCAATTTTGTGTCTTATTGAATTAGTTTATAAGAGATAGAAACACACAGTGACATCTAACACCTAAAGGGCCATCAGCCTTCCTATCCAAGACTTGCCTATCTACTGTATCAACTAAACTGCCCACAGTTCTCCAATTTAGATAAAGTTTGTATGTGAACCTCATCAAATGCATGCATAGCACCTAAAGGATTTTAGAAAAACAAACAGGATTTTGTGTAACAAGCAGTAAGCCCGGCAGAACCACAAGACATAACATCAAAAACATAATTTTCACTGAAAGAAATGCATTTGTGATTTTAAAGCCATGATAGCAGATCTGATGCTGCACCACAATGGTGCTTTGAAGTACACATCGTCATACTTGGATGATAGTGCCAACAGGAACATATTTAGAAGTTATAATATTTGGATAATTAACTATTTTAGTTCAATATAAACACAATACTTGAAGTACAGCAAAGCAGATTACGTTAAGCTAAGGAAAGTTATGGTAAGTAATTATAAGGTAGGCTGAGATTCTTAATAAAATATACTACCAACATGACACTGGAACTACAAACTTGAAACATGAGGATTGAACTAAAATGATAATAATAGTGATTATAACTCATCCTTGTTACGACTGGAGCACACAAAAACTGATAGGACCCAAATGCACGACTCTAGACAAAAGATGATTCAAAAAAGGTTTTACTGTGATGATAAAACAAGGTAATCCATTCACAAGGTTCAAAACGATCTGGCACTTGGCACAGGGAACACACAGAATATATACAAAAGCAAGGGACTCCACAGGTGCAAACAATAAGGGCGGGGCAGGTAATCAGGTCAGTGGACAAACAGGCAAGGTAGGAATCGAACTACCTGAAATGAGAAGGGAAATGACAAAGTAAAACAGGAAATGGCAGACACGGACTTGACAATATAGACTCACAGAGAAATAATACTAACAGATCTGACGAGACACAACAATCCTTTGTGCACCATGAATATCATCTGGCCACCAAATGTTGTGTCTTTCATCCTTGTTGTGGTTTGTTGACCAAAATGGCTTTGAGTGTCTGTAGCAGATGTATTAGTGGATGCAGGTTTATGGAAAAACTTTGTCTGACCTCATCAAATGGCACTGAGGGTTTCTGAAGTATCCATCAATTGATTGGTCCCCTAGATGGATGTGCAGTAGCATGTTTCTGTGGTCAGTGGGTGTGATTCTTCACTTGTGATTAATGTCATTCACACAGTGTATTGATTTAGAGCTCTCACCTATTGTATGTGAAGTCTCACTCATGTCTGCACTATTGAGTTTCAAGAAAGTGTTATATTGCTCAAGGCAAAACTGGGTTGTGGGTTTTATCATCATCCACTGACCTGAGGAACATAAATCTTAGCCACCGTCAAGTACGGATTTGTCTATTAGATAGTTGCAAAAGTTATAGGGAAGGGACATTATTTTGTTATATATCATAGTTTGGGTTGAGCACTCAATATTATTTAACATGAAAGTTAACAGAACCACATCTAGGAAATTGGTTTGTTACAGCATTGAAAGTAATGGAGAAAACAAAGCAGTACTTTAAGCACTCCGCAGGACTACAAACAGTCGGTGAATCAACTAGTCCAATTGGCAGATTAAGCATTGTAACAAGCAGAGTTATTTACTCATTTACGCATTTACAGTTATATTAGGCAGTTAATGAGCTTCATGGTAGAAAGAGGGAAGACTCCGGAATAATGTCTTTTATAAGCTTATCAAGTTCTTACAGTGTATGTGTTACTAAATACTTGCCTAATGAGAGAAAGAAAGGATAAACATAAGCACATTCACCTATTTCTTTAGCTCTGATTTAGTCTGCCAATTGCTAAGAACCGGGAAATGGAGTTGTACTCATTCCAGCAAAAGGCTATCCATTTGGCTGGATTATTTACCAGCATTGACAGCAATGCTGCTGTTTCTTTTCAACTTGTGTGTCCCTTTTTCTAATTTCTATGTTTATAGTTTCCTTTCCTTGTCTCCTTTCCTGATGCAGTTCCTTCTACCTGAGACAAAGCAGAGGAGCCTAGAAAAAGGCAGGAGAAAGGAGGAGTTGACCCAAAATGAATTAACACAAGCCTCGTTGCTACTCTCTTGTTAAGATGCATTTTGGGAATTAAGACGTTCTTCAAGATGACAGGCTCATGTTGATTTCCTGGTCAGATTCAGTAGGATAGAGAAAAGCGGAGACACAATGTAAATAGATGAGAAGCCCTGTGTGTGTGTGTGTGTGTGTGTGTGTGTGTGTGTGTGTGTGTGTGTGTGTGTGTGTGTGTGTGTGTGTGTGTGTGTGTGTGTGTGTGTGTGTGTGTGTGTGTGTGTGTGTGTGTGTGTGTGTGTGTGTGTGTGTGTGTGTGTGTGTGTGTGCCATCATGGAAAACGTGTTTCTGGAGAAATGTACAGTAGCAGGGTAACCCTAGACCACAAGAGTGGTTTTGAGTACTTTGCCAAGTGATTACATTTCTGTCAGTCTGTCTGTGGACAGATTTTGTCAATGGGCTAGCGCCAAATGTGCAGGTGTGTAGTGAAGTGAAGATGAATATGTTCTTGGAAAGGGCCCAGGAATTGAGGGTTAACACCTATGGTGCCATTTGACATTGTGGATGGTGGGACCCAATCGCAAGATGATCTCTTGTTAGTTATTGAAATATATATTCTAGATGAGGTGATGAAATGCATTATTTTCTTTGCAGCTGCCTCAATGGAAATAGTTGCTTGATAAATTGGCAACTTTAATTATAAATTAGGGCTGTCAGTCGATTAAAATATGTTATCGCGATTAATCGCATGATTGTCCATAGTTAATCGCGATTAATCACAAATTAATCGCACCTTTTTTATCTGTTCTAAATGTACCTTAGAGGAATATTTTTCAAGTTTTTAATAGTCTTATCAACATATGAGTGGACAAATATGCTTTATGCAAATGTTTATTATCATTTGAACAATGACAAATATACTCATAAATATTAAACAACAACCTCTGAACATTACAAATATTCGCCTCAATTCAACCTGGAATCTCTCATACAATAAAATGTGTGTGTGTGTTCGTTGGAGCTATGTGCAACTCAAGGCATATGCTCGAACGGGAGCTGCCTCGACGCTGCAATCATGTTGCGCGCACTATCCGTGCTGAGTGTGCTGAGTGTGCTGACTTTTCGTACAATGTCCCACTGTCTGGCTTCCTGCATAAAGTCAAGTGCTCGGCGCAGTTGTCGGCGAAATGTCGCTCCTCTGTTTTCATTTAAACTAACAGCTCCTTATATCCGTTAGCGCAGTTAGCTAGCACCAGATGCTAACAACAACAATACACGTAAGGTCTCTCTCTCGCTCGAGCCACACATACACACAGGGTTGGGAGGGTTACTTTGTAAATGTAATCAG
Source organism: Pseudochaenichthys georgianus (assembly GCF_902827115.2). NCBI lineage: Eukaryota > Metazoa > Chordata > Actinopteri > Perciformes > Channichthyidae > Pseudochaenichthys > Pseudochaenichthys georgianus. The sequence continues at coordinate 10,445,650 of NC_047522.1, read as the reverse complement.
TTACTGATTACTGATTACATGGCTCTGAAAGTAATCCGAATACAGTTACAGTTACGTGTCTTAAAAAAGTAACGTAATCAGATTACTTTTAGATTACTTTCTTTTTCCTTCACAGATGGGTATGTTTTGGTGAACAGGAGACACAAAAAGCAAAAGGAAACTGAACGTATTTTTACTGTTTTAATGGCTTATCAAGAGCACAACTGAAACATCACATCTGAAACGATGTAACAACATAATACACTTTTTGGGGATGCAGCTTGGGATGTGAGGAGTGAGGGACACGGCTTAGAACGGGCATGTCGCCTTCTCTCCTGCCAGGACATGAATTAAAATGTCTACCTCGGACTTCATTTTAAGGACATTTCGGCCAGGGGTGTAGAGCTATATTTGTTCAAGCACCGGATTGGCAAAACCGGAGAGTGTGCACCAGTCTGCCTTGATCTATGAATTAATGTCCGTGACTCTCACAGTATCTGCTGCCCGCAGCTGTTTTATAGAAGGAAAACCTCCTTCACTTCATGAAATCTCTGCAGCACCAGGAGGCAGCGGGAGGGTTAACTCAGCCTCTGAGAAGACGAGCGAGCCGCGCAGTGCCTTTCACGCACCGCCTTTCACGCACCGCCTTTCACGCACCGCCTTCACTGTGTATACCTTCAGAAATAATCATTAGTAAGGCTAAAGAGCGACCGCAGGCTGATGTTTTTTAACCACACACACCTATATATACACACACACACGCGATTTAAACGCAGACTTTTGTTCCTCCATGTTTCGTTGTTATTGTTTCACTGAGCGAGCCCGTGATTTTTTTTCAAACGCTTTTTTGGTCCATCTGCGGCGGTAATAGGTTTTGTGGACTGTGATGAATATTAAATGTTGAGAGGAAATCTTTCCACCAATAATTCCAATAAGTAATCCAAAATGTATTCACTTCAGGTTTACGAAAGTAACTGTAATCAGATTACTCGTTTTTCAAATGTAACGCGAGCTGAATACAGTTACTTGATTTTTGTATTCTGATTACGTAACGCCGTTACATGTATTCCGTTACAACCCAACCCTGCATACAGATGTAGCGCTTCGTTTCAGACGCCTACCCGTGCGGGTCCGTGATCGGCACGGGGTGGGCCCCTGCTGATAAGGAAAACCCCCCCGCAGGACTTGAAACGCCCCCTTGATAAATACATTTAATTATAATGAAACCAGCTGCAATGGATCATGGATCCACCAGGGGGAGCCGTGAAAAGCTGCCACACTGAAACTAATGTGAAATAAACAGCTGATCTAGCGGATATTTGTTAAGATCCATATATGTCACGGATAGGATCATATTCTGTGCTTAAGTAAGAGACATGTAATCATTTACTAAACATCACCATGTTTTTATTTAACAAAATAATGTTTAATTCACGTTGGCGTAAGTACAAAACCATCGCTATGTTTTTAGATCAGGAAATGCATCCAGGGTCAAACAAACGATGTTCGATCGTCATCCTCGCATTCATTTAATGTATCATATGTTCGCAAGTTGAAATGAATGCACTAAATTTAATCCACGTGAGTTTACATCAACAACAATAATCGCTTTGTTTTTATATCACATCCGACCGGAGGAAAATGCAGCGGCTCTCACTACCGATCACCCTAATCCCACGGGCAAACAATAATATGTACAGTGTTTACTGTATTATTAGTGTCTAATATTACTGCTATAATAATCACACATTGAGTTGTTGAAATCAGACCGTCGTTTTTTTTAAACGCTCTGAATGAAACGGCAGCTCTCAGGTGATCAGCTGTGTGTTTACACAATAAAATATGCATAGTAATGTAATACCTTCCAACACACATTGTAAGAACAGTTCTGTTTCATATGAGTGTTGAGAGCTGTATCCACAAATATACTAATGTTGCCCTCAGTGCACCAGATTGATGCATTTAACTTCAATTTAAATAAAAACATCTTCTGTTGTAACAACAATAACATTATAAATAGTAACATAGCATGGTATTGCACATTTACTGTAGCTTTGAGTGTTACTGGCCTGAGATTTTTTTATTACATGAATGAAGGTGACTGAGGCTTTTTAATATAGACTTTTCAGTGTCCCACATTTTGCACAGAACTGTCCCACATTAGGAAAACAGATTGTCTGAGACAACTTGGCACTAAGAGTACTAATATGTCTACCATTTCTTTTATGAGTTTAATATCTGCATGTTCTCTTTTGGTTTGATTAGGACACATCCTGGGGATTTCAGAATGTTACTGGATTTTGATTTATTGTATCGGCTTCATGTCGCAATATATTCCCGAAGTCTGAAATGCAAAAATGTTCCACATTAGGGCAATTCACCCTACATTTAATCATTTTGTTTATTTTTAATGAAATAAATGTGCTTTAATCCATCATGAAATTAATATAGGCTATATAGTACATATCTGAAATTAACGATTAACACACTGTTCATACTGCTCACAGGCTGATATCTAGTGTATTCATACCCCTCACTGTTTATTCATCATTCAATTCATTATATATTTTATTCTGTAGATTGTGAACATTACTTTTCACTTTACTGCTTGTTGCACCTGGTTAGAAGCTAAACTGCATTTCGTTGTCTCAGTAGGCCTACCTGTAATCTGTGCAATAACAATAAAGTTGAATCTAATCTTGAGCAGGAACTAATGTAGGCTATTTACTTAGTACATATTTGACATTAACGATTAAACACGTTTGTGCATTCTTTATGAATGCAAACCGAGTCATTTCGTTTATTTTTAACGAAATAAATGTGATTTAATCCACATAATTTACTGTGTTAATTGTTTACTGTACAGTAGTATTGTTTAACTTGAAGGTGCCTGATGTGAACATTTCCAGAATGTATTGTCTTCACTTTTTAAATGCCTCTGTGATGTGCTGCAGACCATTGTTCACCAGCCCAACTCCCCATGTGTCCTATATGTTGGGGACCCTTTGTTTAAAACTAATTGGCCATCGGAATGTGTGTCACATTCCACAGCTCTCCCCCCCCCCCCCCCCTCCTGTGATCCCCTGCACACAGAGAGGGAGATCGCTCTTCTGAAGAGAGCGGAAATAATGATATTGCAAGTTAGAAACGTAAAATGCATTTTGACAGACACTTGGGGGAAATATGCTGCATTTTGAATGTCCGATAGTCCATCATTAACACCGGAAATATCAAACATTTAATAAAAGTGAAAAAGACTTAACGTATTCATCATAATTAATTATATTTATTTCATTTGGATGTAGGATTTTTGACTTTGTTTAGAGCAGTGATCTTCTACTATATAAACATTTTGGACCCAAAATCACAAAAAAAACGTAAAAACAGATTTTGAAAATGATTTTATTTTTCATAACACAAACATACACAACGAAACCATTTAAAAGCTGGAAATATATACATGGATGTGAGTTTGATTGAGGTAGCATGAGATTTCTTTCTGATAAGGCAAAAGTGTTATTATAAATATAATACAAATATATATATATACACATTATGTACAACAATCTGTTTTTTCTGTCTTTATCTGTGCCACGCTTCAAAGCGGTTTCTGTCAACTACGACACAGAGGGCAACATCACAGATTCCTCCTCCTCCATGTCAAAAAACAAGCTTAAAGCTTGACTCACGTTCAGAGTTCTCTTCATCATAGTTGAGTCTTCAAAACTCTAAATCTATCTAACTATATCTAAATTCTCAATGTTTGTCTGTCACTTTACTTCAATCGCAGTCTCCCGCAGCCTCTCTTCGTCTCCCGCCGCCTGTCTTCGTATATCTTCGTCTCTCTCCATTTCCCGCCGTCTCTCTTCGGTTCCCGCCGTCCCTCTTCGTCTCTTTTCGTCTCGTTTCGTATCACTCCGTTTAACTGATTACCTCACCCCCTCCCTGGTAAATACATCCTGTTGAGCAGAATCTACAGTTTCCAGTATTTTCCGTTTCGTAAAATGATAAAATACCGAAGATATTAAAATATGTGCTTCCATTATTCATACTTCTGAAATATATCTGTATTAACTTTATATCATCGTATGTCCGTGTTTATTGGGTATTTTTGCATGAAACAAAGACTGGCATATAGTTTCAAGCCAGTACTTTCGACAGAAATACACATATACATCCTGTTGAGCAGGATCTACAGTTTCCAGTATTTTCCGTTTCGTAAAATGATAAAATACGGCGAAGATATTCAAATATGTGCTTTCATTATTCATACATCTGAAATATATCTGTATTAACTTTATATCATCGTATGTCCGTGTTTATTGGGTATTTTTGCATGAAACAAAGACTGGCATATAGTTTCAAGCCAGTACTTTCGACATAAATACACATATACATCCTGTTGAGCAGGATCTACAGTTTCCAGTATTTTCCGTTTCGTAAAATGATAAAATACGGCGAAGATATTAAAATATGTGCTTCCATTATTCATACTTCTGAAATATATCTGTATTAACTTTATATCATCGTATGTTCGTGTTTATTGGGTATTTTTGCATGAAACAAAGACTGGCATATAGTTTCAAGCCAGTACTTTCGACAGAAATACACATATACATCCTGTTGAGCAGGATCTACAGTTTCCAGTATTTTCCGTTTCGTAAAATGATAAAATACGGCGAAGATATTAAAATATGTGCTTCCATTATTCATACTTCTGAAATATATCTGTATTAACTTTATATCATCGTATGTCCGTGTTTATTGGGTATTTTTGCATGAAACAAAGACTGGCATATAGTTTCAAGCCAGTACTTTCGACAGAAATACACATATACATCCTGTTGAGCAGGATCTACAGTTTCCAGTATTTTCCGTTTCGTAAAATGATCAAATATGGCGAAGATATTCAAATATGTGCTTCCATATTTCATACTTTTGAAATGTATTAACTTTATATCATCGTATCTCCGTGTTTACTGGGTCTTTTTGCATGAAACTGGGATATAGTTTCAAGCCAGTACTTTCGACAGAAACACACGGCAATGTTGTCCGGACTGTTGTTTTTATGCGGCACCGGCTTGAACAGGTCATGTGATCTGATCACGCCGGCGTGACGGTCGACTCCAAAGGGTTAATATTAAATACATATAAGTATTGTATTTAGAAATACTCTGTTGTAATTATTGATGCATACATGTGTTCATCCATTTAATGTGGCATCTGCTATAATGGGGTTAATGTATGATATTACTTAATAATACAATACATTATAATATATGATATGATAATTACATTTTAGTTTTATTCATTTCTTATTTCATAGTTTCTCATTATTATTATTTTTATCGCTCATCTTATTTTTGATTTTATTAATCTGTGTGAATCTGTGCTGTCCTGTTTTTCACTCTCACCCTGTTGCTGTTTGAACTACTGAATTTCCCCACGGGATTAATAAAGGTCCATTTTATCTTATCTTAATGTATAAGTTGATTTACTTCAATCTACTGTACAATATTACAAGAAATATACTGCATGAAGCAAACTATATACTTTATTTGATCTAACATATTGATGTTTCTACAACGCCCATTGTGTATTTTGTGAATGAAGCGCCATATCATGGTTAAATCCTGTAATTGAACAAATGGGGAAATTGGGCAACGCCCTCTAGCAATTTGGCAACACCCCCAGCCACTGGCATCCGCTGGGCTTTTGACTGGGACACACCCATTTGAGTCTGATCTGGAGTGCTACATCTGTACACACACCCTCCCGGTCCTCCCGATGGCCAGTCGGTGCCTGCCGGTGAGCGTGGAAGTGTGGTCTGCCGCAAGCAGGCAGCAGGAGCGGGGCTGTCAGCATCAGCTTGTAGATGGTATTTTAAACTCGATGCGCTCTGAAACTACGGGGCGGCCGAGGACAAAAAATACACATGCGTTAATCGCGTTAAATAATTAGTGGCGTTAATTTTTTTTTGCTTGACAGCCCTATTATAAATACATGCTAATTAGGATGTCATATGTAGGTGTGTGTATTTCATTAGTTTCACATTAGTCTCTTTTCCCTTGTGCTTAGTGACAATGAAATGATCAGTGTGTTACAATTTGTTCTCTCTTATTGACCCGTATGGACATAATGGATTTGTATTGGCATAATGAATGTGTATTGATATCATGAATTTGGATTGACAGAATGAATCTGTTGCCCACACCATAAGTATAACCATCACACGTACATGCAAATGTAACCTAACCAAAACCTTATTGTGTACACTTACCTTTGGGCAAAGTATATACCTTCAAGCAGTTTGGAGGAGTGAAGACCCCTACAACATGTCACCATAATGCAGAAATAGTCCTCACTATTAAAGATACAGTCATATAATGATATTCAATTGAGCTACAATGTTGTTAACACTTAATTCTGAAAGGACAACACTGTTCAGTAAATTGTGTATATGTTTTGAAAGATAAAAACAATGTTGGACTACATTGGTGATATGTAAAAGAATATCAAGCAGTCTTACACCACTGTCATAAACAGAGTTGGGTGTAACGCGTTACTTTGTAACGCGTTACTGTAATAATATTACTTTGTCGGTAACGGAGTAGTGTAACGCGCTACTTTTATAATCCAGTAATCACACTACAGTTACTAACATTGCCCCGACACGCGTTACTTCGTTACTTTCTAAAATCAGTCATAATCAAACCTCAACAAACACCTGCAAAGAACACATGCTAGGTGAAGCTAACGCACATAGCTGTTGTTTATTTATATCACACACACGTAGTTCTTCTTCTCTGTTTTCCGGTTGTTGCTTGTTTTTTTAATGACGAATACACACTACCGCTGCCTGCTGGTAAGGAGAGTTATTGCCACTCACGCATGCGCAGTTCGTACGTGCTCGGCTGAAGTCTGGCTCCAGTGCAACACATGGCCAACACGCAGGAGAACAAGCTGACGCAACAGCGTGAGCAGAGATAGACTGCGCAAAATATACAGATAGCAGGAGACAGAGGACAGCCACGGTCAGATAGCAGGAGACAGAGGACAGCCATGGTCAGATAGGAAAACATTCAGGATCTGGATCAGTCTTATGCGACAATGGAAACTGAACTAAAGAGAATATTTGAAACTTTAGCAGTCTGCGTGATCTGCCTGTAGGGAGGGGCGGGCCGGCCCTGCGAGTAAAGTAACGAGTAAAGTAACGAGTAAAGTAACGAGTAAAGTAACGAGTAAAGTAACGAATTACTTTATGTAGATAGTAACGAAGTAGTGTAATATATTACTTTTTTTTAAAGTAATATGTAATATGTAATATATTACTTTTTTTTAGTAACGACCCCATCTCTGGTCATAAACCACCACTGCTGTTTAGTAATTTGCAACACAACATAAAAAGCCAGGCCATTAGCTGGAACAGTCTATTTTTCCAAAAAAATACCTTTTTGCATGTTCAGTAAAAAAGCAAGTTACAAAGAGCTGGAAAAAAACTAAACTGTACAGCCTGATGAAATATTATTTTCACGTTAAAGACTCAACAACATTTTGTTTCAGAAAATACAGTGTTTAAAAATTGACTTTGCTGGACTGCATGTTGGGATCAGCAGTTCTCACAATGTAATCATCAAACACATTACATTGTGGAATGCTGCAAATCATAACAATAGCGGTGCACATCATATCTGTGGCTTCAGCTGGATGGTGATGGAGCATGTCAACGTGTGTTCATGATGAGGAGAAGCGTATCCCAATTTTTATCCTCTCTCCACTTGGATCCTCACCTTGTAATGGCCCTCACTGACAGTTCAAATTGAGTGTCACTCAAAACAAGAGTGGAGTGATAAGGGCCAAAACAGGATGATGGAGAGAGAGGTGCATATACCTCTGCAATTTCCCTCTTGTAGGCCAGGAATCTGCCAGGTCCTAAAGCACATAAATGGTCATACAGCATGCAGTACAGGTAAATAAAGAACGTTGAATACATAATGGTAAATGTTAGAAAAGATACCATCATATTTTAATAAATTGCACCTAGTGGTGTTGTTGATCTGCTCATCTGCTCGGGCCAATATTAGTGCAGTCAACTTCTGGGTGAAAATAAACCTTGTTGTGCATGGATGTGTTACTTTGTTATTTTTGGCCCCAAATCATCTTTATATCTCATCCAGTAAAATAAGAATGGTATTCATTCCAAGCCTTGAGCAGTTTCTAACATTAACTATATTTTTTATAATTTTTTTATTTTACTTGTATGTATGCACCATGACATCAAGTAAAATTCCTCGTACGTGTCAACCTACCTGATAATAATCCTGTTTCTGATTCTGATTTTGATTAAATTAGCAAATGCTCTAGTGATTTAAAAAGAAATGTATTCTAGCCATGCCATAACGTTAGCATTATTATGTTAGCAACTTAGCATGGTGATGTTTGCATAATGTATATTTTATTGGTGTTTTTTTGTGTTTTTTTAAATGAGTCACGTCAAGTAATGGTCTGCCAGCATTGCTAAATTAAAAATGATTTTACTTAATTCTTGTTTATTGTGTAGAATGAATCATCTTTATGTATACTGCTGCCCAATTGTAATTAAAATCGCTCCAAATATTCTTACTCTGTTTCCGGCAGTTAATTCATGTCAATTATGCGAGTATATAAGCGCTTTGAGCACCACGAAAAGCGCTTTATAAATGTAATGTATTATTATTATTATTATTATTATTATTATATATAGGCTAATTGTCTAAATGGGGTACTGCAATGCCCTAACTGGCTGAAATATGGTACATAGTGATTTATTCAAACCAGCTACAGGCTAGTACGGGCACGCTGGATAATGATCCAATCATGCAGTCACCGTGTGTTTTTTGATACGCCAAATCCAATCCCATTTTATACTGTCACACTCACATCAAAAGTTTAGAGTTTACTGAGCATCTCCAAGCAGAGAAGGGAGTTCCCCTATTTATGATGAAAGTCTATCATTCATTTTGATAGAGCCTCTGGCCTCAGTGACAGCATTTTGTTTCCCTGTTTTATCTTGCATTTAATATCTTTCCAGCATCAGCATGTGGTCTTGAGCAGAGACTGAAGGATAAAGAGAGCTCTTGAGGATTCTTGGCTTTTGCATTCTCCTTTGTGGTAGAGGTCAGAAGAGATGGACTAAATGGTTCTCCTTTGGATCAATCTACTTCCATCCATCCATCTTCTCCCGCTTATCCGTGGTCGGGTCGCGGAGGTCACAATTCCAGCAGAGAGTCCCAAACTTTGCTTTCCCTGGCCACATCAACCAGCTCTGACTGGGGTATCCCAAGGCGCTCCCAGGCCAGTGAAGATATATAATCCCTCCACCTGGTCCTAGGTCTACCCCTTGGTCTCTTCCCAGTTGGACGTGCCTGGAACACCTCCCTAGGGAGGCGCCCAGGTAAGTAAGTAAGTAAGTAAGTAAGTAAGTGAAGTTTATTTATAAAGCGCTTTTCACAGACAAAGTCACAAAGTGCTTGACAAAACAATAAGATATCCATATAGGAGGCGTACAATGATCAATGAACCCACATGTTAAGAAGTCATAAAAGCACCAGAGCATAATTTAAAAGGTGGCATCCTTACTAGGTACCCGAACCACCTCAACTGGATCCTTTCGACGCGAAGGAGGAGCGGTTCAACTCCGAGTCCCTCCTAGATGACTGAACTTCTCACCTTATCCCTAAGGGAGACGCCAGCCACCCTGCGGAGAAAACCCATCTCGGCCGCTTGTATCCGCGATCTCGTTCTTTCGGTCATGACCCATCCTTCATGACCATAGGTGAGGGTAGGAACGAAAATGGCCCGGTAGACAGAGAGCTTTGCCTTCTGGCTCAGCTCTCTTTTCGTCACAACGGTGCGGTAAAGCGACTGCAGTACCGCTCCCGCTGCTCCGATTCTCCGGCCCATCTCACGCTCCATTGTTCCCTCACTCCAGAACAAGACCCTGAGATACTTGAACTCCTTCACTTGGGGTAAGGACTCATTCCCTACTTGGAGTGGAGAGTCCATTGGTTTCCTGCTGAGAACCATGGCCTCAGATTTGGAGGTGCTGATCCTCATCCCAGCCGCTTCACACTCGGTTGCGAACAGATCCAGTGAGTGCTGAAGGTCGCAGACCGATGAAGCCATTAGAACCACATAATCTGCAAAAAGCAGTTGTGCAGTCTTAGTCCACCAAACTGCAGACCCTTCCCCCCACGACTACGCCTCGAAATCCGATCCATGTATATTACAAACAGGATTGGTGACAAAGCGCAGCCCTGGCGGAGGCCAACCCTCACCGGTAATGGGTCTGACTTACTGCCGAGGCCCCGGACACAGCTCTCGCTTTGGGAGTACAGAGATTGGATGGCCCTGAGTAGAGACCCCCTCACCCCATACTCCTGCAGCACCTCCCACAGTAACTCCCTGGAAACGCGGTCGTACGCCTTCTCCAAGTCTACAAAACACATGTAGGCCGGATAAGCGTACTCCCAGGCCCCCTCCAGGATCCTTGTGAGAGTAAAAAGCTGATCCGTCGTTCCATGACCAGGACGGAATCCGCATTGTTCTCCCTCAATCTGAGGTTCGACAATCGGCCTGACCCTCCTTTCGAGTACTTTAGAGCAGGGGTTCCCAACCTTTATTGTGCCAAGGACCGGCAGATACATTAAAAAAAAATCGCGGAACAGTTAACTGATTTTAATATTTACTCACCAGAAGTAAGGTTCCAGAGCCGACGCTGTGCGTAGAGGTGAGCCCAACCAGATCCAACCGGTAACACTCCACCTCCCACACAAGCTCCGGCTCCTTCCCCCCCAGAGAGGTGACGTTCCACGTCCCCAAAGCCAGCTTCTGTCGCCCGGGTCTGGTCCGTCAAGACCCTCTGCTTTCACTGCCACCCTTCTGGCAGCGCACCTGCACCCGCACTCGCTGTTTCCCGTAGGTGGTGGGCCCGTGGGACAGAGAAGCGGAGGTGTTGCCCACCTTGCTTTTTCGGGCTGTGCCCGGCCTGGCTCCATGGCAAGCCCGGCCACTAGACGCTCGCCGACGAGTCCTCCTTCTGTGCCTGGCTCCAGAAGGGGACCCCGGGCTTCCTCTGTGTGTCGTCTTTCATGAGGTCTTTTGAACCAATCTTAGTCTGGCCCAGTGGTGGTGCCAGAGTATTTTTGTTGGGTAATCTATGGTAGGGCTAACCCATACAGTGGTGGGGCTCAAGTCAGTATTTGCGATGTAATTACATACTGTGAAGAATTGAAGTAAAGAGTTATGCAGAAAAGTTGATACAGCATATTTTTGGTATATTCATTTTAATGACACCTGATATATAAGAGGTGTGTTGCATCATGTTATCACTAATATATGTGTGGTTTTATACATTCCTGTCAGGGTTTCCGTTAGCCGGTAATTACCGGTTTTTAGCTGGTAAAATTTATAAAAAACCGATAAATTCAAAACCTGACGGTCAAAATGTCTGGTAATAATTAGGGAGGCTCCGATCGATCGGCCGCCGGTCATTATCGGCCGATATTCACTCTTAATAGTTTCATCGGTGCTCTCTATAAAGGCCGATCAGGAGAGCTGGATCTGATCGATATGGACATAAACGCGAGTGAAGTATAACCGGACGCGAGAGAGAGATCAGATCAGCTGCTGAGTCTGACCGAGACACGCAGCTCTGCATAATCACCTGAAGCCCCGCCCTCTGTTTAGCGAGCTGCATGAGAAACTGACGGGCTGTCAGGAGAGAGAGGGAGGGAGAGGGGAAAAGAGAGGATCCGTTTCTCCCGTGTTATTATTCAAAGTTGATGTAAACTTCTGAATAATGTACGTTATCTACTACAAGTAGTTTGTTTGAATGTAATAATTATGTTGTTTGTTGTTTGTGGAATCATTTATTGAAAAATTAATCTGAATTTTTCGATCTGTTACGATTATAAACTGAAGCAATATAAAAATGAGCCCGTGAACTGAGTTTTAATCATCAGCATATCTGCTCATAGTCCGGTAATTACCTGCTAACGGAAACTCTGCTACACAACTCTTATTATTATTATTATTGAAATATGACCGGTAAGTTTCAAATTAGTCCGGTAAAATAAATTCTGCCCGGACATTTGACCGGCGAGAAAAAATCCTAGCGGAAACCCTGATTCCTGTGTGTTAATATTTGAAGGAACAAAGTACATTTTTCCTCTTAAATATAGAGAGGTTTTTTATATATTCCTGAAACAATGTTCCCTTTTTCTTAAAAGTAGATTAGCGCAATAGTCTTTTTCTTCCACTTTTATGTATAATCAAAAGGGTGGTTTATTGGCTATTTGTGAGTAGGTAAGGTGCAGTATAACTTGTGAGTTCTGTTTTGAGTGAAAAGATTACCCGTTAAGTGTTTTTCAGAAAGCCTTGTTGCAGTTATAGGCCATGAGTTTCTGAGGTAATCATCGATGGTCTTTGCAAATTAACAACGGAACTCCACGGGACATTTTCCCCAGATATAATTCAGTTACATTCTTGTTGGTTAATGAGGCATGTCCTGCAGACCCATAAAAAGGCCTTGAGAATTGAGTCACACAGTTAAGGTCTGAATAAAATGTATGTATTCATTGTGCTGAACAATGGCTGTATTTGTATTCTATTGACTTCTCTGCTTTATTCTTTCATGAAGTGGGGACTAAATTGCTACAAACATTGTGGAGTAGTTGGCTTAAACATGTTTTATTACTCTGTAGAAAGGGGGTGCAGTTATGCAGGACAGGAGACTAGTTGGGGTAGGGGACATTCTTTTTAAAGATCTCCAGCATGTCAGGGAAGTCTACATATATTGAAGGGTATATGTGTGTGTGTTTAATTACTTTGTATTAATAATAGCAGTCTGTGTAACCAGAAGCTGGAAATATGATAAATGGAATGATTATCTTTGTGAGCAAGGGAATATTCTTTAGACACAACTGGAATCTCTGGAATGTTGCAGAAAGGGTGTGTGTGAAAGTCTATGCAAGAATGTGAGATAACGGACACCAGAGGTGTTTTGCTACAACCTAAGAGACACTTGTTTCTGGATTATCTGGCTGGCTCGCGCTGATTCGCTACGACACGCCATCGTTTTGCATCTCCCAATGAGATGACCTGAAAAGAGGAGCATCTGACCCAGCTCCTCCTGTTTTGTTCTTGTATGTAAGCCTGTTCTGTCTTGGGTTCGGTCTCTTTTTCCTCCTTAAGACCGGAAGATCAAAACAGCACGAGAAACCAGAGCAGGAGTACTCCTGTTGTATTGTATTGTCACCTTTTATAATTAAAAACAGATTATTGTTTAACTTGTATCCTGGTGTCTCTGATTCCCTTCCTTTATGATTAAGCAGCTCACCAAACGACACGCGGGGCCGAGGTGGGTTTTAAAACCACTCAGACGCCAACAATACACGCTATATCGCCCCCATTGACAGTGAAACGCCATGCGTGAGGTTTAGATTATTTCCCTGTCTCAATCCAAATTGAACTGTATGAAATAAAAAAGCACATTTGTCTTGTAGTAAATAAAAAGGGCGACCTGGAGCCAATCCTACAACTTCCCCACAAGTGAATGAGTTGACATGCTGAAAACCCAACCCCTGCAGGGGGGTCTGGGGGGATTCTCCCCCAGGAGATTTTTTGAAATACTAACATAAAATACACATTCTGGTACTCTCTTGAGAAGAAAAATAAATAAATCTACTCCTACACATTTAAAAAAATGAATGCCATTTTAGTTTTTTGTTACTTTGTTCTGAAAGCTGAACCTGCTGCTCCTCACAGAGAGAAGGGGGAAGAGGCTGTGTGAATGACTTTACATTGTGGATAAGGGTGGATAGCCCCCATTGTTCTGTGTGTCAAAATCAAAGACAGCCCACACACCTATCAATCATCAAACCGCGTGGTCTTATTTCATTACGTGTTGATTTCTATCAACACGTAATGTTGTATCGATGTATATAGAGATGTACTACAGCAAAAGTATTCTCCGTCGGGACTTCCTGCAACAACACCACGCCGTTATCTTGATTCTGATTGGCCAGAAGACATTATCAAAGATGTTCTATTTAGAAGACGATCACTACGTGACAAAAGTTTTCAAAACTGTCTCTAGTCTTCGGTATTTCCAGACAAGTGGCTACTGAAATCAATCATACTAACTGCCGTCTGAGACCAATTTGCCATGGGAGACCCTACCAGGAACCAACCCTGTCTCCTAAAAATTACGTTCCCACAGAACTAAACTGCATTCTCAATTACGTTTAGCTAGAAACGTATTTACTGCCACGTTACGTTTGTTATGAACGTATCTCAAATACGTGTATTTTCTACATATCTTCTAGAAACATGTTTTCTCCCAGGTTACGTTCCTTATGAACGTATCTGAAATACGTTTATTTTCTACATATCTTTGCCGTTTATTGTCTTGCTTATAATAATGATAATAGTCATTTATAAATATCATTTTAGAGCACACCTTTGAAATCGACAATCGGGCTCGATATATGGTTAAATTAAAATCAGTAGGCGAGGCTGTAATTTCGCCAGCTGTTACTCTCATGTGCGAGGCAGAACATAATAGTTTTAACATGCCAAAAAGCTGCTGTGTCGTTCATTGCACCTCAAACATTAAAACAAATCCAGAGTTACGTGTTTCTGTACTTCCTCTAAGAAGAAAGGACAGTAACAGAAGAGCTCTGTGGCTTCAGGCTTGATCGCCGTTCAAATGACAGCGTTGGTTTCCCCAAAAGTGGGCGGGGCTGTAAAGTGAAGTAGATTTTACTGTCATCTATTATTCAAAACCATTCTATTTATTCTAACGTATTACATGCCAGTGTTTTATCTTTTTATTTATTTGTTTTTATTTTAAATCGTATAATGTCGGACTTTTTTTGTCGTCTTTGAGGAAAAGAAATGGGGTTTAGAGATTCAAAATACTGAAATCTGTATTTTTTAATGTGTTAATAAAGGTTAATTCGTTTTTCTGTTTTGCACATCCTCCTATTAATATCTTTGAACATCCAGCACTAAACTGTTTTATTGTAGAGATCACTTAGTATCTTCTTGACTTTTTATATTCTATATTTCTATCATTGACCTTCTACTTTCCCCCTATGAAAGTATGTACTCTTAATATTGTTTTGATCAAATAAGATTATTCAACAAAAATAATTCAATAACATGCTTTAACCACTAGGCGGTGCACACAAGGTACACACAGCATACTAATAATAACTTTGTATTATTAGTGTAGACACTTATGTATAACATCTGAAGATGTGTAATTCTATTCATGTTTTTACATAATTTTACAGGATATTGCTATACTATTTCTCTTGTTTTACTTCTACACATTAATATCTGATTTGTAAAACATCACAGACAGAAAGGCATAGGCTATCCTTCATTTAATAGTAAGCTATTGAAATTGTGATTCCATAGATGTGTCTCCCATCACCCAAATCCCCTGACTATTCTCTCAACTCAGTATTTAGATTCTTATATTCAAAGAAAATCAGTAATATCTTTAAAAACTACAAGTCCTTTTTTATCAGCTGTGCACCGTTATGGTGTAAATATAACCTATATACCAATTGGATCAAATATAAAAGTCAGCCGAATTACTATTGATACTGCAAGGAGACGTATTTTGTGAAAAGAAATTGAAGATGTTGTTTAATTGTTGATATATTTATGATCCACGTCAAGTATTCAGTTTTGGCAGCAGTTCTCCTGTTTGTCTCTCTCTATAAATAAAGAATTACGGCAGATGTGTAATATTTAATGCGGCCGAACCGTGTATTACAATGCCGTTATGTGATGACTTCCAAAGAGAAAAGCAAGCACACTCTGAATTAGGTATTATTTTATTTTTCGTTGTCGGATATCATATCTCCTTATCATATCAACACCATATCCCAGCGTGCATTGCGGCTAAAACATCCAATCAACAAGCTTCAAGCTGAGGATCTTGGGTAATCAGTTTAGTGGGTTTGTGGTGTGTATCGCTCAAAATGTCCCGTCTGTTTCCGGTGACTTTATTTACGGCTAAAAAGCCCAAGATTATAGAATTAAATGAATAAATAAAAACAAGGATAATTGTGTGTTATTGTTGAGTAAATAACAGTGTGTTATTTAGAAAAGAATAATAAATTAGAAGGAAAAGATTTTAAAAAATACAGATTTCAGTATTTTGAGGCTCTGAGCCCCATTTCTTTTCCTCACAGACGGAAAAAAAGTCCGACATTATACGATTTAAAATAAAAACAAATAAATAAAAGATAAAACACTGGCATGTAATTTACGTTAGAATAAATAGAATGGTTTTGAATAATAGATGAGAGTAAATCTACTTCACTTTACAGCCCCGCCCACTTTTGGGGAAACCAGCGCTGTCATTTGAACGGCGATCAAGCCTGAAGTCACAGAGCTCTTCTGATACTGTCCTTTCTTCTTAGAGGAAGTACAGAAACACGTAACTCTGGATTTGATTTAATGTTTGAGGTGCAATAAACGACACAGCAGCTTTTTGGCATGTTAAAACTATTATGTTCTGCCTCGCTCATGAGAGTAACAGCTGGCGAAATTACAGCCTCGCCTACTGATTTTAATTTAACCATATATCGAGCCCGATTGTCGATTTCAAAGGTGTGCTCTAAAATGATATTTATAAATAACTAATTATCATTATTATAAGCAAGAAAATAAATGGCAAAGATATGTAGAAAATAAACGTAGGCCTATTTAAGTTACATTCATAACTAACGTAACGTGGAAGAAAATATGCTTCTAGAAGATATGTAGAAAATAAACGTATTTGAGATACGTTCATAACAAACGTAACGTGGGAGAAAATACGCTTCTAGCTAAACGTAATTGAGAATGCAGTTTAGTTCTGTGGGAACGTAATTTTTAGGAGACAGGGTTGCAGGAACACAAGTTTCCAGACAACACAGCCCCCAGGTTCATCAGGGCACACAAACCTCTCTACCACGGTAAGGTGCTGGTTCTTCAATCTAATTATACAAAAAAAATACCAATTGATCTTCACTTCTATGGTTTATGAGAACTAAGAGAGACCTGTGGAATTTCAGAGAATAATATGAGGCACAAAGCATCTGTCTTCTCTGACCATGTGGCTGAAGTTTCATCCTCCAAAAGCTAAACATAACATTGAACTTCTACAAAGTGTCTAGCTCCACCGTTTGTTTTCAGTGTGGACTGTTGAATACTCATTTATCTACAACATTTTCTGCAAAATTCAGTCAGATGCTTTTGACTTGAGACTGTAACAGTTCAGTAAATCTGATCTTGGATAAAGGCACATAATTACTTTTTAAAGACTTCAAACACACACCTTTAAAGATACAACTTAAGACTTGGCTTAGGACTTTACTTATTTCTCACTAATTTGTTAATTGTAAACATTTATCTACGTAGTTACAAGTGCAACACACCGTGCAAAGCTGTAGCTTTTTAGAGAAGGGACTGTGCCTCAGCACATCTTCTATTTTTGTTCATGTAGGTGAATCACTGCAAAGTGCAAAATGGCTGGATGAGAAGAATATAGATCATAGGGGATTAATAATTACACTCTCACCCAGTCATCCAATCTCCTTGTATGCATTATGTCATTTTGACCTCCTGAGCACCAAAACATAGGCAAACACAGTTAGCAGCTAAGAACAAGATATGTATTTTAATAGTTGGTGGAGACCAAAATAGAGCTAAAAGAGCCAGAACATGGGTTATACTTTTGCTAGGTTGCATAAACTCCAAACTAATGCTAGTATTGTTTTGCTTCAACTAGATCAGTAAATAGACAAGTGTTTACTACAATCTAAAAGGTAAAAAACAAATGTCAATGTTTTACTTTAAGTGTGTTCTTCTGCCCCCAAAAGGGCAGATAATAATGAAGGGTTAAAATAATAAATATACAGTGTGATACAGTGATTGTGGCTTGCCAAATATGTTTTAAAGCAGTGGTTGTCAACTGGTGGGTCGCGACCCAAAAGTGTGTCGCGGACCCGTTTCGAGTGGGTCGCAGATGTGTGAGTGAAGAAAAAAAGAAGTTGAAGAAAAAATATATATCTTCTTCTTTTTTGTGGAAAAAAGTCAAACTTTTGTTTTGAAGGCCCGATTTTCTAACGCTGTGCATGCAGTAGGCATTGGACTGGAAGTACCGGAGACCATAAACGTTTTTGAAAACTTCTGTCACGTCGTGATCATGTTCTCAATAAAACATCTTTGCTGATGTTTTTTCGAGTCTTCTGGCCAATCAGAATCAAGATTGTTGCCGGAAGTCCCCACGGAGAATAACTTTGCAGTAGAACTATTCTTTATACATCATTAGGCGCTTTCACACCAAGTACTTTGCCGTACTTAGTTCCCAGTACTTAGTTCATCTGAACTATTTAGTTCCCGGAACTAAAGAGCAGATCGCGTTCACACCGGAATAAGTTCTTGAGGGAGGATTAGGCAAATGAAGCCGCTGACGTCACTTCTTCTTCTTCTTCTTCTTCTTCTTCTGCTGCTGCTTTGGCTTTACTGGCAGGCCGCAAAGAACTTCACGGCGTATACTGCCACCCGATGTCCCCGGCCTGAAGTCCCCGGAGTTGGGGACTGGCTTCAGTAGAAGCTGCTGGGACTCCCAGCTACAGATGCTAATGCTAACAATGCTAATGCCAGAAAATACAATGGCACAAACTTCACAAAACCTTTCCGAGTTTCACGGGGCGTGGTTTGCAATTCGCCCAGCCAATCAGAAATTGGAACCTTTTTCTCCCCAGGAAAGTCCCTGTTCTCTAGCAGGGACTACAAGGGGGGAAAAGTTCTCATTAACTAAGTTCTAGTTCCAGATTGTTTTGGTGTGAAAGCAAAATCCCAGGAACTATCAGAACTAAAAGGGAAAATTACGGGGAAAAGTACTCCGTTGTGAAAGCGCCTCATGGGTACAACTTCAGATCAAAACTAGAGAATGCAATTCCTGAAGAAATTGCTAGTGGGAATGCTTTATGCTGAAATGTAATGTGTAAGAATAAAGTGAAGAATTTAGTTTGAAATGATACATGAACACTGGGGGCTTGAATGTGTGATGAGAAAATAAAAGAAAGTAAAAAGGCTTGGAAAAGCAGCAGAATATTTGAACTGCAAACTTCTGAACTAACTTGATGGCGAATGATCTGTCGCCATGGCAACGGCATTTCATGACACCCCATAATACGCTTGGATGCATTGATGGCTGCAACGTTACCAAACCTGTGAAGTTTTGTGACGTTTGGAGCAGTTTCACTGAAGTTATGAGAAAGCCGTGTTTCATGGCGAGCATTGTGTTGCCATGGCAACGGCATTTAAAGAAATCTCAAAACTGTCCCGTAGATGTCTTCATGGCTGGACTGTTAGCACACATGTGAAGTTTGAGCACTTTTTGAACATTTTCATAGGAGTTATAGCGACATCATGTTTTATGGCGAGGGATGCGTTTCCATGGAAACGGCATATGGTGAGATTTCAGATTTGGCGTAGAGCTGTTGAGGCATGGACCGGTGATATACAAGTGAAGATTGGGGGACGATTGGACCGTGTCGATTGGACTTAAAGCCACATCGTGTTTCATGGCGAGTGGTCTGTCGCCATGGCAACGGCATTTGATGACACCCCATACTACGTTTAGATGCGTTGATGGCTGCATCGTTACCAAACCTGTGAAGATCTGGGCTGTTTGGAGTATATATTCACATAAGAAACCGTGTTTCAAGGCGAGCAATGTGTTGCCATGGCAACAGCCTTTGAAGAAGTCTCAAAACTGTCCCGAAGATATCTTCACGGCTGGACTGTTGAAGTCTGCTACTCTGAGCATGTCAGTTGGAGTGATGGCATCATCGTGTTCCATTACACAGGTGTTTGAGCTAAGGAGGTGTGCAGAGATCACAGGTTTCCATTGTTCTGAATGAGAGATAAACCTCTTACATGTGAACGTTTTGTGGAAGAACCGTAACAGATATCTGTGAAATTTCAAAACGTGAAGCATGCCAAGGAAGTTGAGTATCTGAAGTGTAATTTTTGTGTACTTTCGGGTTAATAATGTTGCCTTTTTGGCAGTTTAACTAAAGGTGTGCGGCTGCTGCCGTGAGGAAATATCTGCCTGAAATTACAAAGGGCTTTAATGGAGGCATGTTGAACGTTTTTGTCACTTCATGCCCTCAAGAGGCATTTTGCTTAATTATTTGTCCTTTTTCAAGCTATGAGATGTTTTCCTACGTTTGTCATGATAAATTATGTCTCAGGAATGTAGGGTTTGGGAATTATGGCAGTTCTTATTCATAACGTTCAATGTCTCACTATGGGATGCGCCTCAACGCGTATGCAAACAGAAGCATCAATCTCATTACGCCAATCCTGATTGGCTGGTTATCTTGACGTCTATGTCAGGGAATCCACCCACCCTTTAAGTAGCTTGCGCTACGTTGCAGCGTCATTCAAACACCTCTTCTCGCTTCAGAGCACATCTCGAATATCAGTAGCGGGGCTAGCTTAACGGTCCACAGACTGAACCCAAGCTAACATTCGGTCGACGGGCGCTTGGCGGTTACTTTTATGCTTTGCAGAAGAATTGAACCAATATTAACACACCAGTTAATATTGTAATCTGCCCCGCCGTTTTTTCTTTCGAAATAACGGTAAGGTTTGATTTTTTTTTTTTCTTCAAACAGTAACTGTTAGGATGTGTGAAGCAGGTAGGACCCAAATGCAGATTAACGTAACAATAATTCCTTTATTCCAAGGCTATGCTGACAAATACAGAACACTCACCGAGGACAAGCCAATACACAAGACAACCCGACAAAGAGAGACAGAAAACCCAGAACTTAAATACACCCAGGACTAATCACATAAACACGAGACAGGTGAGGAGGGAGGAGAAAACACATAGGTACCAGGTGAACACAATTGGGTAATCAGAGAGGGAAACCGACAGAAAGCAAACAGGCAGGAAACGGGGGTGAACACAAAATAGGAAACCCAAAGATAGAAAAGGACACGAAAAATACCAACACAGACAAATCCTAACAGTAACATACCTGTTGCTAGTTTATCCCTCCGTGCCGACACCACGGCGAGCGGGGAGGGACTCTTCTCTCCCTCACACCAGAGGAGGCGGAGATAAGAAAGATATTAACACACCAGTTAATATTTTTTTAAAGAAAAAATCTAGCCCGTCGTTTTTTCCTTTCGGAATAACGATAAGGTTGGATTTTTTTCGGTAACATACCTGTTACTAGCTTGTCCCTCCGCGCCGACACCCCGGCAAACGAGGATGGACCCTTCTCTCCCTCACACCAGAGGAGTCGGAGGCTCGGAGGATCAGCTCTGCGGCTGCGGGTTTAGGATCTCGGGCACGGACTCACACCAGGTCTGCCTTGGGCTGGAACACGCCCAGGAAGCTATCGATACCCCCGGTTTGTGCGGGCATTGTGCCCGCTTCACCATCAAGAGCCTCCGCCGACGGCTAGCGCGCCAAGCTGGCCTGTCGCGACAGGACCCCTTCATGTCCGTTGATTCACCGGCCGGCAATCGGGACATGGTGGCGATCGCCGCGGAGATTGAGCCCCGCGCTGTGTCAAGCTGAGGCTCCCAACTGGACCTCACCGTGGTTCCACCCGCGGAGGATGTCCTACAGCTGGATTATATGGAGGAGGATGAAGAGGATGCCTCTGAGTTCCTCTTATCCGACTCGGATGAGCACGAAGATGACATCTTCGTTTCATCTGCCCAGGCTGCCAAGCCGGAGGCGATGTCCGCTCCCCCGGGCGAAAGCACACCAGCTTTGCCCTGCCTCAGTATGGACTTGCAGGCCGTGTGCCAACGTGCTGCGTCCAGGCTGGACATCCCCTGGCCTGAAGTGGCCAAGGAGACCTCCAGATCTCGCTATGAGGGGAAGAACTTGCCCCAAGCAGCGAGGATGAGGAAGCAGCTTCTCCCAGTCTTTCCAGAGATGCTGGACGAGGTGTCGGTCTCGTGGAGAGACCGCCCTTTCAGCAACAAGGCCCCAATCCAGGGTGCCTCCTCTTTGGACTGTGTCGTCATGGAGAAGCTCGGCCTGCTCCGCATGCCGCTCATGGAACCGCTGGTGGCAGTCCACCTCCAACCGAGGCTGGCTTCGGCACCGAGCAGGAACCCCACGCTACCGGCAAAGGCAGACCGCTTCCATTCAGCAATGACCGAACGAGCCTATAAAGCCGCAGCTTTGTCCGCCAGGGCGCTCAATGTCTCCTCGCTGCTGACCACCTACCAGGCGGAGCTCTGCGAGGACATGACGATCAAACCTGAGCCTGCCGTGTGGGACGAAATCGCAGCGATCACGGACATTGTTCACGGACGTGTTCAGACACTAGAGGGCCCCATAACACAACAAATAAAGACACAGAGGGCAGACGACAGGGATGTGACATCTCCACTCGCTTTGAGAAGCGAAAAGTGGAGGATGCTCACAGATTCTGCTTGGGTTTTCAAGACAATAACACAGGGTTACAGACTCCAATTCGCTGTCACCCCCCCTCAGTTTTCGGGCATTCTGCATACGCAAGCCCGGGGAGAGTCAGCCCATATTCTAGAGCAAGAGATCCTCTCACTACTAGACAAGAAGGCTATATCTATAATACCCTCGGTGCAGAGTCAGAGCGGCTTTTATTCCAAGTATTTCCTCGTTCCCAAACGGGGAGGGAACGGGATTCGGCCTATACTAGATTTGAGGGCTCTGAACAAATATCTCCAAAGATACAAATTCAGAATGCTCACTCACACATCTCTGTTGCGTCTCGTGCGCCAGAACGATTGGTTAACATCAGTCGACCTGAAAGACACGTATTTCCACATCCCAGTATATTATCCACACAGGAAATATCTGAGGTTCGCCTTTCAGGGTGTCTGTTACGAGTACAGAGTACTTCCCTTCGGTCTGTCTCTCAGCCCACGAGTGTTTGTACGGAGTACGGAAGCCGCGATAGCCCCGTTAAGACAACAGGGTATTCGCCTGGCAACTTATCTGGACGATTGGCTCCTTCTCGCACAGTCGGAGCAAGAGGCTATTACGCAGACGAATGTCCTCATAAAACACCTGCTCGACCTGGATTTCGTAATAAACACAGACAAGAGCATGTTATCCCCAGCCCAGACTGTACTCTTCCTGGGCCTAAGCCTGAATTCGGTGCCCTTTACAGCCCGCCTGTCAGCAGAGAGAGTGAAACCTTCAGGGCTTGCCTCGCTCATTTCCAGCCACGCAAATATGTTCTCTTCAGATCATGTCTGCGGTTACTGGGGCTCATGGCATCAGCAATCCTGGTGGTACGACTGGGACGCTTACACATGAGGGAGTTTCAGCGCTGGGTAGCTGCCCTCAGACTGGACCCCGTGCGTCATGGCGTGCGGAGAGTGATGGTCACTAGGAAATGCATAATGGCACTGCGCCACTGGCTGCACCCGACTTTTCTAGTACGGGGCGTGCCTATGGGTGCTGTCCTATCGCGGAAGGTGGTCACCACAGACGCATGTCTGAAGGGCTGGGGGGGTATTTACGAAGGTCGACCTGTGAGGGGTCTCTGGAGCAGAGACCTCCAACGGTCACACATAAATTATCTGGAGCTTTTAGCGGTGTTCCTCACCCTGAAACGCTTTCTGCCTTTTCTCAGAGGACATCATGTCCTCGTGAGGACAGACAACACGACCGCAATATCGTATATAAACCGCCAAGGGGGTTTGCGTTCTCTAGTTACACATGCTGGCACGCAAACTGATCTTATGGAGCTGCGGACGTCTCCTCTCTCTGAGAGCGACGCACATACCAGGAGTGATGAACCTCGGGGCAGATCTGCTGTCCAGAGGTGCACCACTATATGCAGACTGGACTCTACATCCAATAATTGTGAGTCAGCTGTGGGTGCGTTACGGCCGGACCATGGTGGATCTGTTCGCATCAAAAGAAAACGCTCAATGTCAGCTGTTCTTTTCATTGCGCGATTTAAACGCACCGTTAGGCGTGGAAGCGCTCGCGCACGTTTGGCCTCCGGTCCTTCTGTACGCGTTCCCACCCCTGGCTCTGATACCCCCAACTCTGGCCAGAGTGAGAGAACAACGCCACACACTGATCCTAATAGCTCCACACTGGCCTTTAATGTACTGGCTGGCGTAGATATATCAGCTGCTGTGCGGGCAGCCGTGGCTGGCGGGGGGGACGATTTTTCACCCACACCCAGAGCGCTTGGCACTATGGGCCTGGCCTGTGAGTGGTATAACCTGAATACAGTGGGACTCCCTCAGAAGGTGATAAACAGTATTCAGAGTGCAAGAGCTTCCTCCACCAGGTCCCTCTATGACTGTAAGTGGAGGGTGTTTGAGGAGTGGTGCCTTAAAAAAGAACACATCTCTTTTCAATGTCCTGTCGGGGTGATTCTATCATTTCTACAGGACCTGATTGATAAACACAGAGCTTTCTCTACGATCAAAGTGTACCTGGCTGCTATTGCTGCATGCCATGTGGGCTTTTAGGGAAAGACGGCTAGCCAACATCCCTTGGTCTGCCGTTTTATGAAAGGGGCTCGCAGGCTCCTCCCTGTTTCCAGGTCACTGATGCCCTTATGGGACTTGGCAGTGGTTTTAGATGGGCTCACTCGACCTCCATTTGAACCCCTGGAAGAAGCTGACATGAAACACCTGTCACTGAAGACAGTGTTGTTACTGGCTCTGGCATCTGCCAAGTGAGTCAGTGACATTCATGCGCTCTCTGTACATCCTTCATGCACTCAGTTTGCCCCGGGGAAAACTAGAGTGTTGCTGAAGCCCAACCCTGCCATTGTACCTAAGGTGGTTGGCTCATGTACCCCCATTGACATTGAGGCATTTCCTCCGCCACTGTGTTCCTCTGAGGAACAGCGGCCGAATTTTCTGTGCCCAGTCCGTGCTTTACGCACCTATATGGACAGGTCAAAAGAGTTTCGATGCAATGACCAACTCTTTGTATCCTGGGCTAACCCTCATAAGGGCAAGCCCGTTACCAGGCAATGGCTCTCCCACTGGATTGTGGAAGTGATTGCTCTGGCTTATACGAGTCAGGGTTTGCTGGCACCAACGGGCCTGCGTGCTCATTCTACTCGTGGACTGGCTATATCCTGGGCTTTGTTCAAGGGTGTTTCCATCCAAGACATTTGTGCAGCAGCGAGCTGGTCCTCACCGCTCACTTTTGTCTGCTTTTACAGGCTAGATGTCTCTGCTCCAAGTGTGGCCCGTGCAGTGCTGGGCCCCGTGTTGAGACAGGGTTCTACCTGTTAAGTTCTGGTTGTTTTGGTGATTTTCGAGATAAGCATGTCTAGCAATACGGGAGTTTCAATATCCCATAGTGAGACATCGAACGGAGTGTTATGAATGAGAACTATAGGTTACTTACGTAACCCCAGTGTTCAGAGTAACATGAAGTGAGATGTCTCACCAGACGGCCCTTCTTGCTAAGGCGAAGCGAGAAGAGGTGCTTATTTTGAATGACGCTGCGACGTAGCGCAAGCTACTTAAAGGGTGGGTGGATTCCCTGACGTAGACGTCAAGATCACCAGCCAATCAGGATTGGCGTAATGAGATTGATGCTTCTGTTTGCATACGCGTTGAGGCACATCCCATAGTGAGACATCTCACTTCATGTTACTCTGAAGCCTGGGGTTACGTAAGTAACCTATAGTTTTAAAAAAATATCTGATGGCAAATTTTAAGATGTTCTACCCTCTAGCTGTGACATCACGCATTAATGTTTAAAATCTGAAGAAAACCTCTATAACAAGGTCTGAACAATGTTTAATATCTCTATAAGTAAGAATCAGATTTAAAAGTTGTTTTACACGAATAATGTCAGAAAGAAGTGTAACATTTTAAAGTTGAAATGACGTTTCTGAGTGAAAGTATGAATGAACAGTTAGCAGTTGAAGTCACATGAATATTTGTTAAAGTCTGAAGATTTCCTCCATTGACTTCAATGTTAAACATTTGATGAATTATGGGATGTATCTCTGGAATTATGAAAGTTATGAATGAGAAAAGTAATAGCCATCGATTCCCGACCGAGCTGAACGTTTTGATCTTTGAACGAAGTTTGTGCGATGTTCAATGCGGGAGGAGAAGCGCGGAAAAATACCGGCGGAATAATACCGGCGGAATAATAATAAACTTTTCGTGCGTAGAATAACAGATAGTTGGAATGCTGTTAACAGCATTCCCACTAAATGAACACCTAATGAAATATGACCCCCGGTTTGATGATTGACAGGTCACAGAACAATGGGAGCCATCTACCCTTACCCACAATTTAAAGTAAGTCACACAGACTCTCTCCTCTTTGCTCTTCTCTCTGTGTGGAGCAGCAAGTTCAGCTGTCAGAACAAAGTGAAAAACAAACAATGGCATACAATATTATTAATATGTCGGGTAGTAATAGATTTATTTATTTTCTTCTCAGAGTGTACCAGAATGCATAGTTTATATTTTAGTATTTCTAAAAAGTACTTCACTTTAATGCTGAAAAGCGTATATATTACAGCACGATATTTTGGTTAAAATTTCGGGTCGCGATTTATTGACAAAGGAAAAAGTGGTTCCCGAGGCCTGACCAGTTGAGAACCACTGTTTTAAAGGATGCATCTACATATTATAGTGTTACTGAGAATGTTTACAAGGGACTGAAACCATTACAGTGAAGGTTGCTTATTTTCTTCTGCTCCCTCCCCCAGATTAGGATATGTACACCTGAATGGACCAACGACTATGTAGGTATAATAACAATGTATGTGTTCAAATTAGATATACATGTTCGTCTAACTTATAAATAGTTATATTGGGTTATTCATTTTCCTTTGAATTCTTGCCCTTCGTCATGTTGTTCTCTGTTCAGCAGTTGAGTTGGGGATGTATCTACATGATGATGAAGAATGCAGCTCATTCTGTGGAGTGGACCTGTGGGCCAGATTAACAGGTTAGTGTCAAAATCATGTGGTGGTACTTGTACAACAGTGATGTCTGGGAATTAATGAATCATCAGCTGAATCCCATGGAGACGATGCTTTTTATGGAACTGAGCACAAAGGTAAGTGTGTGAGAACGTGTGCAATCAGTTTGTGTGTTTGGCTCGGTGCATGCTTTGTTTCGACCTCATCTATTTCCATCATATTGCGCCCTCAAAACATCAACCTGAGCTGTCCAATGGGGACATGAAACATCAGATCCAGTGAGCTGTGAACTACTAAATAATGTATTTGTATGCAAAATTAGATTAAAAATGTTCATGTTTGGCCACCAGTTGAGATGGCTTAGCCCACATGTCCTTATTTTCACCTTGACAGTCACTTTTCCTTGTTTTTTTGCGGATTACTGTTTTATTAATGCATGACGACTTAATGCATGACGACTATCTTATAGACAATATGCATAGTCTAATATTTTTAGAACTATTTGTATCCGCTGCAACTCCTGCCAACCACGGTGATTAATTATGTTGCCTGCTCGTCATTGTTAAATCATTAGTCTTACAGTTTATAAACTATTCTAGCCAATTTCAACTCCAACTGGTTATATCTCTCACAGGCTCCGCCCTCTACTGGAGTCTATGGGTACTACCCTCTATTCAAGCATTCACATACTGAGATTTCTATAGACGTAGCTGGCCTTGGGGCGGGCCTGCCTTGGGGCGGGCCTACCTTGGGGCGGGCCTACCTTGGGGCGGGCGGGCCTACCTTGGGGCGGGCGGGCGGGCCTACCTTGGGGCGGGCGGTCGGCGGTGGTGGCGAAATCCATAGGGACTTGGCTTGGCAACTGGAAGGTCACCAGTTCAAGTCCCGGCAAGACCAAGTGCTACCGAGGTGTCTCTGAGCAAGGCACCGTTCCCTACACTGCTCCCCGGGCGCCGTTCAAAATGGCAGCACACTGCTCCTAACACTAGGATGGGTCAAATGCAGAGAAAAAATTTCCCCACGGGGATTATAAAGGAGATCAAGATCAAGATACCTGAATGCGCGGGCATCTCACCGTATAAAAGGAGGCCTCGCCTCCTGACTATCATCCCTTTCTCTTCAACGAGCGGGCAACAACTGAAGCAGAGATAAGACGTTTGAAAGAAGAAGAAAGAGTTATCATACCTCCAGGGAGTCACTGCAGACCCGGGCCTGTCCTTTATGCCCTGGCTTAAATAGTGGGCGCCGATCCCCACCACCTTTGCTTCGAGTGTTTGGGGGACCAGGATATGGCCGAGGCGGTGCCATTCAAGTTCGCCATTCCTTCCGGGTCCGGTGTCCATGGAAGTCCACCGCCCAGGGCTGTACTCTCCCTGGAGGATGATCATGGCGGCGGGTTTGTGGGCTACTCGCTCATTTCTAAAGATGCCCCCGCCTCACCAGGTCAGAGCGATTATTGGGCCGCAAGGCCGAATAAATAGCTTGGTCCACGGGCCTTTCCCCATGCCCGGTTCCCCCGGGGACCGGTGCTCGTGGCTTCACATGATATAGGGTCGCCCCTACTTCATCACAGGCCGCCGCCGCTGCCTGCCGTGTGATGTCCCTGGGATATCACACCGCATGGCACTTTCCAATGAGGACCGTGTTGACCTCCTGGGAGCCCCGTGTTTACGGAAGGGATCTTTGGATCGATCTCCTTGCTCACGGGATAAGGAGTAATCGCAGCGTGGCTGATTCTTGCCCATCCCCAGAGAAGGAAACACTCCCCGCCCCTGCTGTAAACCCCAGTATAGGGAGTGTAGTGGCAATTTCTTATGTTACCTTATATGGTAAAACCAAATGCTTCTAAAAGCATTGTCTAACACTCCTGATATGTGCTGTTTTCTCTGCATACTCTAATGAGGGTTTTTATTCCCAAGCGCTTCAAGGCCACAGAGCTGATTTGGCTGACTATGTTGAAACTACTCCTCTTCACACAAAGTTTGAACTCCCATAACAATATGAGAACTCCCATAACAATGAGACATCCGTGATTTCTGAGGAAACTCTGTCTGCCCGCCCTATATTGTATATAAGCTTTGCTATTTTGTGACTATTGCGCACACTCCTGCAGACTATCCTATACTCTGTGAGACCTGTGTCTTTGAAGCTTCAATAAATAACCAGAAAGACAACTCTGTCTGTTTCACCATTTATTGTTGATCTTTCTGACTTGTGTATCTCCACAGTATTGACTAGGTCTAAGATTTCCGTAACAGGAGCACGTGAATGGAATAAACCGAGTGCTGTCAAAGCACTGTGCGGGTTCAAGAGACGCTATTGCCGGCGTGCTGTTGTCAGAAAACACACCTTGCCTGGTATAATAGCTCCGATTAATGCATTTCACCGTTGAATGGGAAATACAGCGTTAATACGTGGGCGCGTGGCCCTCGGAAGAGTGGCCACGGTGCGTTCAGGGACCTCAGTAGAGAGAACAGTCCTCAAGCACCGCAACGCGCTCCTCTTTCCTGCAGACGAGGGAGCGTAGCGCGACGGTGAGATGAAGGGAGAGGTGCCGGCACGGAGATCCCGTGCCCGCGGCACCCTCCACCTCTTCGGCCCATCTCGTGGAACCAGCCTATTAATCGGTTCTCCTAATTTTATTTCCTCCAACGTTGTGGAATTAGAGAAAAGGGGCTTCTTAACGTGCTTTTATCCGGGGTGGAGGGAGTTACATATTAGTTAAATATAACATTGGGGCGTGTGATTGTAGTGGGTGGAGGTGGTGAAATGAAGATATCCATCTTGGAGTTCAAGCTAGTATAATATATTTAACGTTACACAATAATAAGGAAGAGAGCTATTTTTGTGATACATCGCTATTGATATGGATTTAGAGTGCATATTTGAGACTTCTAAACAGTAAACAAAAACATAACTTATGGGTGAGTGTTTTTAGCAGAGTCATATTATGTCTTTGTGATTATGTTGATTATTACTGTATTATGTTGCAGCTCGGCTGATGTTGGATTGATGGCAAAGGGAGAGGGACTTAAGTGAGAGTGAAAACACATGGTACGTTTAAAATAGGTCAGCAATTTCCCATCCTATAGGTTGCTAGATGTATCTAACCCTTTCTCCTGTCTCCCTCTTTCAGCACAAGAACCCCAGGGGGATTCAATGGAGCCTGAAGACCTGCAATGAGACCCTCACCCTGCACCTGAGTCTCAACTCCCAGAGCTTTGCAAGCCTCTCCCTGTTCCTTATTTTTATTAAACAGACGTTAAGCTTCCCAATGGTGTGGTCTTCGTTTTGTGAAAAATATGATTACCTCACATATGTTGTTGCTGTTGTTGTCTTTTGTGATAGTTAAATTGCTCCTGCTGACTTGAGCCAGACATTCTTTCCTCCTCTCTGTGTCAGTGGGGAAACCTTACATTTGTACTCCTTTCTCTGAGCGATTGGAGCATCCCCAGGCAGCACAGCAAATCATGGGGGAGACTATATGCCAGGACAACACAGAGGAAAAGGCACAGACAAACTGCAGTTGACAATCATTGATAGGCACCTGTCGGTCTCCTGTCCTTTCTGAAAGTCATAAAGAAGACATTACTCATTTAGATTACTTATGTCCTCAATTACCAGGGGATTACTGAAACCACCATGAATTAAAGAAATTGTAGAAATTAATCTAATCTGAATTTAGAAACCTTCCTTCCTTCCCTCCCTCTAAATATATCAAACATTAGGAAGTGATGCTCCTGACTACCATTCAAGTTTAAGAAGATAATATTTGTTTTAAACAATTCAAAGCAATAAACAACAGCAACAGGCTCTTTAACCAAGGCAACGTTAGCCTACCATGTATATATTAACAGGTAAGATAGCTGTTCACACTATGTATATGTTCTGCTATCTTATTTCTATTTGAGATGTTTACATTTTCGATTGTTTAATTCTAGTCTTTTAACTGTCTTATGTACAATGCCTTGTCTTTTGCTGCTGCAAAGCAAACATTTCCCAAATTGGTATCAATAAAGTACTTCTTATTTTATCTTAATCCTCAAATATTAGCAAATTTAACTTTTTCAAATATTGATGTAACTACATACACATCAATATGTTGTATAAATATTGCAAATCAAAACCTTTATTCACTACTTATTACCACAAATCATAGTTATATCTCCGGTAATCATGCATTCAAATATCCCACCACGAACTTCCGGGGAACTATTGATTCTCCCTGAACCACGTGTGACGATTGTTGCGAGGTAGGGGTTTTTACAACCCAACTCCTCACCGCGTGTTGTTTTGACGAGTCCTGCTTGAAATCATAACAGGGAAGGAATTAGAAGACACCAGGATACCAGTTAAACAATAATCCGTTTTAATTAAACAAAGTAGTATAATGCAATACGATATAATATAATACATTACTTATACAATTCAAAGAGTCATATAAGCAATGTGTGGAGTACTCCCGCCCTTATTCACGCCCTGCGGACATCCTATCGTCTTGACAGCGCATGAAGAGAGGACTAACCACCAGAAAAACATTTCCCTAGTGTAAAGAAGGGGTGGCGTTTCATTGGGGAGATACCAAAACGCTATCTCACAGGGAAATCAGCGTCTGGCAGCTTTGAAAGCCACAGGTGTTGGGAAGGCACCCCATTAAAACTCAAGGAAAATGTCCCTCCCCATTTGTAAAACTTATCGATGGTTTAACCCAGAAAACATTATCAGGGATAATCTTTACACTCCAAACAGAAATCACCCTTAATTCTGCATCTTCCTTCTTCACAAATAGCTTAAAACACTCTTTTGATAAACAGGTAAAAAGTCAAAGAAAAAACTATTGTGCTCATCTATTTCTAACAAAAAAGGGAACATTGTTTCAGAAATCTATAAAAAAACCTCTCTATATTGGAGAGGAAAAATGTACCTTTTGTTCCTTCAACTATTAACACACAGGAATGTATAAACTCACACATACTTATTCAAGATACATAGATTTCCTTAAAACCTGGCCTGCCAGAGATCTCAAACAGAATTTCCTCTCCCCTGGCCCACTCACCCTGTGCTGCATACCTCGACCTCCCCCACTGCAATAAAACTAATTTTTTACAGCCCTTTGTCTCTCGCCATTTTAGTCCTCACATTTATGAAAGGATCAAAACAGAGAAATCACTATAAAACACAAACACAGGTATTGCTTGAACAGTATTCACTTAACTGCTACTATTTGATAATTACCAGGGAACTCAACAGACCTCTTTTAGTGTCTGGAAATTGCAACAAGACTTTCTGCCCTTTTACATGTATCACAGTTCTTTGGTACAATATCTCACATCAATTTCCACACGATCAAGCATTTTGGTCCTCCGCTGTCATAACTCTTCTCTATATATGGCGCTGACATTCCCCATGCGCTGCCCCAGCTGTAGCTCCTGTAAAGGAGGTGGCTAGTGGGCATGCGCAGATGAGAGGAATGCACCGCAGGGAGTGCTATCTAAAGGAAAGCGCTATGCGGGTACAGGGACATTATGGCCGGCGTATTACTGTCAGAGAACACACTACGCCTAGAGCAAAGACTCCAGTTAATGCAGTTTACCGTAGTTGTAAGGGCTGCATTATGGAGGAGCAACCCAGTCTCACGGCATTTCGTGTTCACTGTTATAAATTAAAATCAATATTTTATGGCATAATGTACCTTAAACATACCGTCAGTTTAAATGCTATTTTATTCTGGAAAAACCCGGAAGTTCTCAATACCAAGCTTTTATTCTGAAAATCCGTCATGACGACATCCGGGACTACTGCCCATTAGTATCATTAAAGTGGCTATTGACGCCGTTAACATGTATTACATATAAAGTTATGAAAGAGATAAGGAGGAGAAAAGGCATGTGGAAGTAAGCAATGAATGTAAAATGTCGAAATCCTCTGTTTAACGCGATATCGGACACGAACGAGGGGGGAAGTCCCCTACGTCACTACAGCTCCTAGAGAGGAGGAGCGAACAGCCAGAAGCGGGAAAGACGAATGCTTGGAAGCTCTCTTCTGCACGGCCACCAAGGGAGAGGAAGCTGCAGACTTTCTCTCCTGACTGAACAATATCCTGCTTGTAACATTACCGCGCTTTTTATTAATTAAAGTACCAATTTTGAACCTTCTCAGAGACTCCATTTAGTCTCCTTTTTAAGCTTCTTACCTGGACGCGAGAATAACGAACACAGCATAACATTACCAACACGATTTTTAATCTATTGATTCGTGTTCACCAACACGATTTGCCCCTTTTTTTCATGTTGCACAGCACGATTTTAAAAGCAATGTATTTCTACTGCCTGCAGCACGTCTTTTTCTCCGGTCGGGTCGTGGGAGACCGGAAGCTGTGTGGTTCAGTATTTACATTCTTACATTCAAAGAAAATCAGTAATATCTTTAAAAACTACAGTCCTTTTATATCAGCTGTGCACCGTTATGGTGTAAATATAACCTATCTGTGAATTAGATCAAATGTAAAAGTCAGCCGAATTAGTGTTGATACTGCAAGGAGACGTATTGTGTGAAGAGAAATTGAAGATGTTGTTTAATTGTTGAATATATTTATGATCCACGTCAAGTATTCAGTTTCGGCGGCATTTTCTCAGTTTTTCCAAAGGTCTTCTCATCAGGGCCCTATAAATAAAGAACTACGGCAGATCTGTAATATACAATGCAGCCGAACCGTGTATTACAATGCCGTTATGTGATGACTTTCAAAGAGAAAAGCAAGAACACTCGGAATTAAGCATTATTTTATTCTTTTAAAATGTTTTCCGGATTTCATATCATATAAACACCAAATCCCAGCATGCATTGCGGCTAAAACATCCAATAAGCGAGCTTAAAACCATAGCTGAGGATCTTGGGTAATCGCTCGAAAAAATTTATTTTTATTTTGAAATTCAGTTCCTGACGGAGGCCAAAAAAGCCCGAGATTATGGAATTAAACGAATAAATAAAAGCAAGGATAATTGAGTGTTATTGGTGAGTAAATAACAGTGTGTTATTTTGAAAAGAATAACAAATTAGAAGGAAAAAAAGATTTAAAAAATACAGATTTCAGTATCCTGAGCCCCATTTATTTTCCTCACAGACGGCAACAAAAGTCAGAAATTATACGATTTCAAATAAAAGCAATAATTGTGGCTTGATATTGAGTAAGAACATGTTTTTATGAACCACACAGCTTCCGATCTTCCTCGACCCGACCGGAGAAAAAGACGTGCTGCAGGCAGTAGAAATACATTGCTTTTAAAATCGTGCTGTGAAACACGAAAAAAAGGGGCAAATCGTGTTGGTGAACACAAATCAATAGATTAAAATCGTGTTGGTGAACACGAACTGCCATGAGACTGGGTTGGGTGGAGCAAGCGCTCACACAAGAGCTAGCGGCGGTGCGTTCAAGGACCTCGGTAAAAAATCGGCCCTTTCTGTGTCAACCCTCCATGGTCAAAACTTCCCTTCACGGGGGATTTTGCGGCGGAACGGGTCACCAGAGAGTATCACAGCTTCATAGCCAGGGCCCCACAGCTGGGAGCTTGTCCCCTAACACAATATTATGGGGAATGGAAACTCAGCTGTGTGTTAACAAAGTGGATGGACAGGACGCTGAAACAGGGTTATTCACAAGGTTTTGCAGCATCCCACCTCCATGCAAAGGCATGCAAGAGGTACATCTGTCATCCCAGGAGGAGATGGGTTTCCTCTCAGCAGAGATTCAGGCTCTGGTGCAAAAACGCTATGCGCCACCCTGTCAGAGAGAAGAAGTGCGTCCCTTCTCCGGGCGGTTCACAGGCTGCGACAGGGGGCGACAGTGACAGCTTTAACTGTCATGCAGACTTTGAGTCTCATGGTGGCTGCTCACATTGTGGTCCCGCTGGGGTTACTGCATATGTGCCGCCTGCAGAGGTGGTTCTCCAACCTGCGTTTGAATCCCAAGAGAGTAGTGATACAAAATTAAATTAAAATTAAAAAAATGAGAAAAATAAAATACCGTTTGTTTTCAATCAATTAATATGCCTAGGATATATGTCCCGCCTCCTAACCACTTCCTGTGTGGTTAATCCTGTATACAGTATCGAATGTAACTTACAAATACTTGCAAATAACATGAAATTAATCAAAAGTAAAAGCATCTAAAAACATATATTTAAACCTCTCTGTTTTTGCAAACAGGACATGACAGGACATGAGGGGAGAAAACATATGGTGAAGGAGGGGGAACACACACACACACACACACACACACACACACACACACACTTTCCCCGCCCCTCACCCTCTCCCTCTGTCTAAATAAAAAGCCAGCGTCACTCTTAAATATTTTTCAAGTCGAGAGAAAATGGCCAAGAGACGTCTTGATATGAATTTAATCAGCGAGACACCGGTGACAACTTACAGCCATCCGTTGGGTGCTCCAAATCAAAGTAAAGCATATAAAAAACAGATATTTTAAAAAGTCAGCCTTTTTGCTAAAGGATAAGGGAGGGGGAAAACCCCAAACCCCCTATGGAGAAGTCATAAACCCCCTATGGAGACAAACATGTTGTAAACAGAGGGAGGTAGGTAATATACTTAAATATATAGAAAGTCAGTAGTTTTCAGCGTACGGTTAAATCTTTCTACCATACATGCCTTTATGTCAATGGCGGTTATATAATATTGTATACCGTTTTTTCTTCAACAAGTTTTGAAAAACTTTATTAAAGAATTAGTTGTTCCGTTGGGTGCTCCAGTCCAGAAACAAATGCAGTTTGTATGCCGGGTTCAGACACCTACAGCCGAAGATATGCTTCAGTCTCCTCTGTCTTGAAGGCATTCTTAAGCACATAAATGTAACATTAGGCTATGCTTAAAATAACCAAACGATTATTACATTAACTAATTTGAACAGTAATTCACATCATCTCATAACAAAATAAGCTAAGGCAACTACTTGCATTCAGTGACTTGATTTTTTAAATGAAAACCAGGGATATCTTTTGTTTTGCGGTCCATATCTCATTAAAAATATCTAATGTTATACTGACGAACTATTTACGGTGTCTGAAGGCTTACCTCGGCAGCCACCTGTTTACAAGCTCAAAGATTATGATGGAGAAGAGATCAAGGGGACTTTTTATGAGAAAGAGTTACAAAAAGTGAAGATAACCAATGACAAGGCTTTTCAAGTCGAGAAAATTCTAAAAAGGCGTGTGGTGAGAGGGAAAAAACAAATGTTTGTATCTTGGCATAATTGGCCCGAAAAGTTCAACAGCTGGGTTGATGCAGGCGAAATCAAAGATGTATAAAAGCATACGGAATCAGCGCTCAGTCCTTCATTACAGCCATGGAGATAAATGAAGGGTTCTACATTACGCTGCCGTCCAATGCCAGCATTGAGGTATTTCAAAACAATACAAGCTCTAGTTATCAAGTGAACCTGGCACAACCTTTACACTTGGATGGTTCGTGGCAGGTCGCCCTGACAGAAATATCATACCCACACACCTGGTATAACTTACCTACGGAAGCAGCATGGTTTGAGTGGTTAAAGAAATCAAAACCCCCCGACATGTCCCCGATTGGCAAGTTAAGGCTTCATATGTTTAGAGCTGGTTACTATAGTAGCATAACTCAACTCATGGAGGAACTCGAGTCCTGCTTCAAAAAAATTGACTCTGGTGTCAGTTTATACTATAGTCCGATTCACAGGAAAATCGAATTTCTAGGAGGGGCCCAGTATCGTTTCCGCTTTCCAAAACCCCTCGCTTACATACTTGGAATACAACCAGACCAGTGGCTCAAATTTGATGATAAATCAGCAGCCTACCCCGCGGATATAAATGCTGGCTCAACACATCTATACTGTTATACCAATGTGGTCAGTCATCAGAGGGTTGGCGACGCTTTTGCTCCTCTATTGAGAACCGTAGATATAAGAGGATCATTCGGCGATACCGTAACTCAGTATTTTAATCCTGCGTATTACTTACCGGTAACCAAAACGCACATCGAGAATATACAGATAGAAATAAAAAACGATCAGAACAAACCAGTAAATTTCACCTACAGAAAGAGTGTAGTGAAACTTCATTTCCGACCGTCAAAAGCAGGACAATCTTTTACAAAACGATGATTGATCACGACCCCCAGCGTTTTGTGAGTTATTATGAAAATCAAGCGGGGGGATCCCTGCCGGGTTTTTATGGAGCCCCGGTGATGTACGGGCGAGGCATTGGCTCTATATTTTCGAGATTATCTCGTTTTGTAGCACCCCTGGTGAGAAAAGGGTTCGCCATAGCTAAACCTCATCTGAAATCAGCGGCCAAAAATATTGCATCAGATGTCATCGGTAAGGCTGTCCGTAGATTCGGCCGCCAATCAGACCCCGGATCTCAAGAAGGATCAGGTGGTCTGATGGTTTTGGCAAGAAGGGCCAGGAAGAGACCTCCAGGCAAACGGGTTCCGAGGGGTGTCAAGAAAGTAAAACACTCAGTCAAAAGAAAATCATTAGGCAAAAAACATCCTCGGAGAAGGAACGTATTGGGGGGAGATATATTTTAGAGTGTTAAATATGGCTCTTTTACATCATAAATCTGCAGAATGCAGCATGGCAGAGCTGGATTTATTTTCTGCCCCCATGACACAACTTTCTATCGACGAAAAACACTACACAGAGGTCCTTCCGTTGTCTGCCATTACGGAGGACGGACCGATTGAATTTTTTATTCCCGGGGACGGGGATAAATACCTAGATATGAATGACACCTTGATACATCTCAGGATCAAAATAACCAACGCCGATGGGACTAATCTGGCAGCTGATGCCCCCGTGGCCCTCGTTAATTATCCTCTGAATACCATTTTTAGTCAATGCGACGTTATTCTAGGGGACAGGCTAATTTCTCAATCCAGTTCGACTCATCCTTACAGAGCTATGATTGAAACGCTATTGAATTACTCTGATTCTACTTTAAAAACTCAATTCACTGCCGGCTTATTTTATAAAGACACCGCGGGAGCTATGGACTCTGTAATGATCGCCGATGGACCAAACAAGGGTTTGGTAAAGAGATCTACATTCACAGCAGAATATAGAGAGCTTCATCTGATGGGAGCTTTACAGCGAGAGGCTTCTCCTGAACTCTGTAGATTTGAGAATCAAACTCACCAGATCTAACGATGCCTTTACTCTCATGTGTGCTAATGATTCTACATACCGTCTAAAAATACTGGGGGCTTCACTTTTTATCAAGAAAGCCACCATCTCCCCTGCTGTGCGGTTGGGACACGCCACGGCTCTGATGAGAGGTAACGCCCTCTACCCCTTATCAAGGGTGAATATCAAAACCTATAGTATCCCCGTGAATTCCAGAATATGCAACCAAGAAAATCTCTTTTTGGGTAATATGCCAAAATACCTAGTTTTGGGTATGGTAAATCACGAAGCCTTCACTGGAAGGAGAGAGCTTTCACCTTTTAATTTCCTTCATAATGATATGGAATACATGGCTCTGTGTCAAGATGGTAGGCAGGTACCGGCCAAAGCATTTCAACCTCAATTTAACTGGGGGTCGTCAGTCAGAGAGTTTTACAACATGTTCACTGCTACAGGGAGACACATGAAAGACTTACCTCTAAGTATAGACAGAGATGATTTCGAACAAGGATACTCATTATTTGTGTTTAATTTAACTGCGGCGGAAGACGCTGAAGCCCTGTCTCCCATCACAAGCAGCAGTTTAAGATTGGAAATGAGGTTCAGAGTACCGCTGCCACAGACTACCACTTTAATGGTATATTCTTGTTTTGATTCGATTCTGGAGATTAATTCAAAACGTCAAGTGTTGGTAGATTATTACTAAGAAGACTACAACATGAATAATCATCAACTGGACAGTCTCCTGCGTCATATGGTGGGGGACTCTTTTGGGGGGGTATGGGCCTCAGACCAGCTCCCCCGAGTAAAACAAATATTTAGATATCCTGTATACATGATTGTAAACACCCACCCATCCCACATGCCCGGAGAACACTGGCTAGCAGTGACTTTGGAGGAAGAGGAAGGGGTTGGAACCTTTTTTGATTCATTCGGGCTATCACCAGATATGAATTATTATCCAAAAACCATCTTACATTTTCTAGAAAAACAATGTAAAACTATTTTATACCATAATCGGCAACTTCAGAATGTCATGTCTACAGCCTGTGGTCAGCATTGTGTTTTCTATCTATGTAAAAGAGCGTCGGGATTGTCTTATGAAAATGTGTTATCTCTGTATCAGGATGATGTGATAAAAAATGATGCTGCTGTAACGAATTTTGTGAAAAAATACCAACGGTGTGAGAGACGTCATAAAGACACTCATTTTAATCACAGTGTTTGTTCTCTACAGATGTTTAAAGATTGTTACAAAATGTAGAAAATAAAAAAGGTCTGGAGACAAAATTAATTCTGATGGCTCTGTTTTTTATTAGGAATACAAAAAGAATATAATACAACTTTAGGAGGTAAAATGTAACCAGCTAGGACTTAATATTCTATCTTTCCTTATTCTTTTCTTCTTCTTAAGAGGGGCACTCGGAGGTTCTTCCTCCTCTGCGGGGTCCGAGATTCCAGCCATCTCCCAAGATTTATTATTTCCTCTTCTTCTTCTTCTTTTTAGGGGAATATTCTCTCCGTTTAGTTCGCCCTCTCTGATTATACGATATTGTTCACGAGCGTGCAGGTTTTGAAAAGCTGATAAAGGAATGTTGAGCTCATTCAGACTATTTAAAAAAACCCGCCAGCCTTTAGGCTCCCGGACATTTGTTTTATACGCGTAGGACAAATGTTTAAATAAATCTAACATGTGTGAACCTTTTATAGCTGTACCCTTTTCTACAAATTCCCCCACCGGTGTCCATCCATCTGTATCATAACACTCATATTTCTATGATGACGGTATTGGGTGAAAAGTCTGACTACTTCCGGATGCTCAGAGACCTGAAATATAACATCTAATATAATCAAATGACTCTGATCAGGCGGAAACAACGATTCATCTTCAAATGATTCAGGCAGACCCTTGACGAACTTCATATTTTTATTCTTTTCCTGCATTTCAGCATACATGGGCTGAAAAGAACTATAAATCCACACAATATTTTGAGGCTGGACATCCATCACATAAATACAATTTTGTAATACATTCTTGACAAAAAAAGTTTTTCCACACCCACTAGGGCCCACTACTAGACAGGAAAAAGGAACACGCAGTCGGGGGTCAAAATCAATTTGACTTGGTGAAAACATGTTGTCTCTTTTTCAATTATTTTCTCAATACCCAAAAGGCAAAGTATTTCCCCCGGCTAATAAACGTCTCTTGTCAAACACAACTCGGAACTTTTTGGTGAATGACACATTTCTCAAGGCGAAACCCTCTTTATTCCTTACAATGTTGTGTTGCGGGACCTCAATTACCCTCCCCCTCTCAGGGTTTTGAACGTAACCCTCCACCAGGTCGGCCAGACTATCAAAGTTCACTCGTTCACAACACTCGTGCGTTTGTGTGATGCCTTTCACGCGCATCACAACTTTTTTTTGGTTTTTGGTCTGATAAGCATAACTTTTAGGGCCTGCTGAAACAAACTCTTTAATCGTATCGCCCCCCAGCTGGTCTGTCAGGTCTCCCAGATAGACCCCCATCGGTAGGGGACTCTCTCCTTGTCTGATGACATAGATTATGCTATCTGTGTCGTAGTAGAATACTCTGTGCTGTAATTTCTCCAATTCACTGTACAGTTTCAGCCTGGCATACGCTGTGGTAAAGGCGGCGATGAATATGTTAACCACCTTGTTGGGAGTAGAGTAACAATTGTCACCGTAACACCATTGAACAAGAGCCGTTCGGTCGTTGAGGAATGAGAAATACTTAACCTTATGTTTAGCTGAAAACAAGAGGTTGAGAAATTCTTCGGTTTTGGTCACAATCTTAGTCTGAGTCAGGTTGTTTCTCTGGGCAAATTTACCCCAGAAACTGTTGAGACATAGTTTTGCCACTTTTCTTTTGGCAGGGTTTGATTTGATTTTATCTGCATCCAGCAAGATGCCCTGCTTTTCACACACAAAATCAATAGTTATACTGATTGTAGCATCCCCAGGACAGTCTCCAGCATAGAATTCCCCATATTACTGGAGATATCGTGATGGAAGTTTTTCACTTCAGTCAAAATATTCACGTGTATGCTGTTTTCAACACACAGATGCATTACATCTACAAACAGAGCATACAATGAGAGCACATGATACACTTTTGATGTTTGTTTCATTTCTGAGATAATGTTACAGAATGTTTCGGAAAATGAAGATTCCAGGACCACTTTAAATGTTTCGTTTACAATGGTTTCCCAATGACCCGGAATAGTACTGCCAGAACGAACGATATCCAAAATGTCTTCTAGTTTACAAACTTCAGCCATTCTGCTTACACGGGGGTCACTACTCGTTCTGTTTTCAATCGTCCCCATCACCACACTTATTAAAAGGGTATTGACTACATTATGATCAATATATACAGAGCGTTTTGCATAGTAGTTTCCCATTTTTATTTTACTTAAAGAAAAAAGTCACTGCATCGAACAAGTCCCTGGCTTCTTCTCCATCCGACTGCTGTTTGTTAGTCTTCTTCTTCTCTATCCAACTCTGTATGGATATTTCAAGTCTCTCCTTGAGGCATCTGCATTTTACAAGCTTGTGCTGAAAGGCTTCCGAAGCGCGTCCTGGAAAAGTCATTGTGTACAAATAGTATGTTGAAAATCAAAAAAGAAAACTCAATTCAATACAAATTAATGAATATTTTACCCTGTTCTAAAGTTTTGCACCCTTAAAGAAAAACCCCTTCCTTACCAACTACTTCATATTATACCCTTTGTTAAGTGTTGCGTACATCAGGGTGTATCTCAAAGTATCTTGGTAACATAAAATAACTAAAATATGTAAGTTTATCAGAAAAGAAAAAACCTTGTTTATCTGAACAAGTGTTGCATACACCAAAGTGTGTTTAAAAGTATCTTAGTAACACAAGAAAAGAGAAAAAAGCCTTGATGTCAACAAAACTGTATTTTTCCACTGAAATAGCGTTAAAATAAAAAAAAGGTGCCTTTAAAGAAAATGTATTCAGACAAAGTATTTTATTTTCAAAAAAAAAAAAAAAGTTTAAGGTTTTGCATACATAAAAAGTGTATCTTACAGTTCCTTTGTGAGAGAATTACACCCAAATCTGCCAAGTGTCAGGGAAAATTGTTAAAATCACAAACTTACCTTTTAGAGAAACAGTCTTTAAGAAAAAATCTAATCAGACTGTACTTCATTTTCTAGTTTTAAGGTTTTGCATCCCTCAAAGTGTGTCTAAAAGTATCTTGGCAAGAGAAAAAAAGCCAAAATCTGCCTTTAAAAGAATCCGAATTCCTTATAAAGTACTTCATATTCAACCAGTTTCAGTTTTCAGACACCAAACTGTATCTAAAAGTATCTTGGTAACACAAGAAAAAGAGTAAGTGTAATTTCTTCGGTAATGTTACAGAATGTTTCTGAAAAATGAAGATTCCAGGACCACTTTAAATGTTTCGTTTACAATACTATTACATATAGAGGAGAGCTCTTCTTCGGGAACATCCTCTCCCCTACTTTGTACCATCCAGTCATTAAGCCCATATCCATTATCCTGGTGATAATAAGGGTAGGCTACATCAGACTTGGTTTTTCTCAGATCCATGGCTAGTTTTCAACGGTCGTCTTGGTGGGGTCCTTCGTTTAGGTGATTTGCTGAGTGGGGTGGGACTTATTGCGTTGAGTGGGGGGAGTCAGTGTAGAATTGAGAGTTTTTAGAAAAAAAAAGTTCTTTAAGCGTTGTAGCTTTTTCATCTCATCTCCAGCAATAGGTCATCATTTAAGAACAAGTAATAGTTTTGTCAAGATTCTACAGAAAAAAGTCAAAAAAGTATAGTACGTCAGAAATATGTAAAAGTCATATAGTATGTTGAAAAGAAAAAAAAAAGAAAACTCAATTCAATACAAATTAATGAATATTTTACCCTGTTCTAAAGTTTTGCACCCTTAAAGAAAAACCCCTTCCTTACCAACTACTTCATATTATACCCTTTGTTAAGTGTTGCGTACATCAGGGTGTATCTCAAAGTATCTTGGTAACATAAAATAACTAAAATATATAAGTTTATCAGAAAAGAAAAAACCTGTGTGTTTAAAAGTATCTTAGTAACACAAGAAAAAAGAGAAGAAAGCGTTAATGTTAACAAACACTGGATTGTTCCACTGAAATAATAAATAAATAATTTCAAAAAGTGCTCTTAAAAAGAACAAATGTATTCAGATAAAAGTATTTTGTTAGACTATTAAGTCCACGATGGTTATATTTAACCCCTAACCCATTTGTATTATATGTTTGTTGTCCTAATAAAGCCAGAGTCACCTGAATTAATTTTGTCTCCAGACCTTTTTTATTTTTTACATTTTGTAACAATCTTAAAACATTTGTGGTTTGACTCTTTTTAAAAAAGTTCTTTTTCATCTA
Organism: Pseudochaenichthys georgianus; assembly: GCF_902827115.2. Lineage (NCBI taxonomy): Eukaryota > Metazoa > Chordata > Actinopteri > Perciformes > Channichthyidae > Pseudochaenichthys > Pseudochaenichthys georgianus. Next base: position 10,402,083 of record NC_047522.1, on the reverse strand, counting down.
TCATTTTCAACCAAGCAGCAATAGGTCAAATGTAAGAACAAGTAATAGTTTGTCACGATTTTATGGGAAATAGTCAGAGCGCGATGTCACATCTTAAAGACAGCTTGAACTGGATAAATGGTTAGTCTTTTTCAAACATATCGTACGTTCTGCATGTTAGTATATCTGGCCCATCGATTTAGACCCTACTGCCCTAGACGCATGCCCTCAATAGGGTAGTCACGCTTTGGGAAGAGGTGTTTCATTTCACAGATCCACGTTGATTGTTATTGTGAAGAGGGACGGGGGAGGAACATTCAGAGGATGAAGAAGCATAAACATAACTTGTTTGTAAAACGGACAGCACGTCAGTTTCAAGAAAGATGACACCGTGTTTATGCATGACATGCAACATATCTTGAAGTCCTACAAAAAAAAAAAAAAGGGTACAAGTATATTGTGTTGAAAATATCGCAAAAAGTCGTAATATTGTATAATGTATTAGTTGCATGTTGTATTTTTGCTAGCAATCACTATGTAGTTTTTTCAAAAATATAATGGGAAAAAAAAAGCGAGAAAGACAAAAACAAAATACGTTGAAAAGGGGATGAGTATGTCTGGCTCTCGGGGGGTTGGTGTGTTAAGAGTCACAGTCTTAAAGAAAATCTGCTCAGAAAAAGTACTTAACTTTCTACCAGTTGTAAAGTTGTCATACATAAAAAACGCTATCAAAAAAGTAAGAGACTTACTGTTCCTTTGTGAGAGAATTACACACAAATCTGCCGAGTGTCTGTAAAAAGTCTTAAAAATCACAAAACCTGCCTTTTAGAGAAACAGTCTTTTACAAAAAAGATATGATCAAGGGGGCATTAAGATCTTTAAACTATTAAAACCCTCTTCAAAAGAGACTTCCCCTTCACTGTCCTGCTTCATTGTAGGATTTCTGCCATGTCTCTACTTCAGTTTGACCATCTCTGTTATTATGTGATGGAATACTAGATAAATAAGTAATTAGATACCTTACCGTTACTGCGCTCATAAAGAATGATACGAATAAGAATAATGCGTATTGAACTGGTTTAATTTTCTTTTTCTTTTTAATGTTTGAGCACAGGTTTTTCTAAATACATTTATGACTGTTAACAAATAATTAAAGCCATCATTATATTCGGACAGCGACTGCATATCGCAGAGATCTGCTTGAAATTGTTGCAGCGGTCTGAGTACGAAAACTCTGTTTTCTTACAAAATCCACCCGTGTCGACTTGTACAAATGTATATGCGTTATCCTCTGATAAATATTCTCTGACTTTCTATATATTTAAGTATATTACCTACCTCCCTCTGTTTACAACATGTTTGTCTCCATAGGGGGTTTATGGCTTCTCCATAGGGGGTTTGGGGTTTCCCCCCTCCCTTATCCTTTAGCAAAAAGGCTGACTTTTTAAAATATCTGTTTTTTATATGCTTTACTTTGATTTGGAGCACCCAACGGATGGCTGTAAGTTGTCACCGGTGTCTCGCTGATTAAATTCATATCAAGACGTCTCTTGGCCATTTTCTCTCGACTTGAAAAATATTTAAGAGTGACGCTGGCTTTTTATTTAGACAGCCCTAAAGCTAGAGGGGTGAGAGGTGGGGAAAGTGTGTGTGTGTGTGTGTGTGTGTGTGTGTGTGTGTGTGTGTTCCCCCTCCTTCACCATATGTTTTCTCCCCTCATGTCCTGTCATGTCCTGTTTGCAAAAACAGAGAGGTTTAAATATATGTTTTTAGATGCTTTTATTTTTGATTAATTTCATGTTATTTGCAAGTATTTGTAAGTTACATTCGATACTGTATACAGGATTAACCACACAGGAAGTGGTTAGAAGGCGGGACATATATCCTAGGCATATTAATTGATTGAAAACAACGGCATTTTATTTTTCTCATTTTTTTAATTTTAATTTAATTTTAATTTTATTTTGTAAACCGGAAGCGGGGGCGGGACATCCGCCGGAAGCGGGGGCGGGACATCCTGTCGAACGAGGCGGGACTTCCGGTCGAACGAGGCGGTACTTCCGGTTTTCAAAATAAAAATAAAAAGGCGGGACTTCCGGTCAAATAAGGCGGGACTTCCGGCCAAAAAGGGGCGGGGCGACCTGTCACTTGTTCTGCATACTAATGAGATTGATATGGCATTTGTATCACTACTCAAGAGGCACAAACGGCGGCTGGTGACCATCCCCCCCTCAGTGGAGGGCAACCTCCGGTTCTGGGGGTCCCCCGGTCACCTCCAGAGGGGGTCTCCACTGGGACGGGTAACCTTCTACATCACAGTGGTCACGGACGCATCGAGAACAATATGGGGAGGGACCTGCCTGAAGAGGGTGATAGATGGGCGCTGGTCTCTAACAGAGACACGACACAGCAACCTTCTAGAGCTACGGGCGGTAGTGTTAGTCCTCCAGCATTTCATGCCCCTAATTCAAGGGAGACATGTAATGGTCAGGAGCAACACACCACAGTGGCTTATATCAACAAGCAGGGCGGAGTCCGCTCCGCCGCTTTGTTGACCACAGCGGAGAGGCTGTGGTTATGGGCTTCAGAGGTGGTGTTATCTCTGAGAGCGCTCCATATCCCGGGACTGGAGAACAGGGGGGCCAACCTCATGTCGAGGGGCGGCCCCCTGCCAGGCGAATTGTCGCTTCACCCAGAGGTGGTGAAGCAGATCTGGGCCCAGTTCGGGAGAGCGGAAGTGGATCTGTTCGCCAGCCGGCGCAACAGCCACTGTGCCCTGTGGTTCTCCATGGCCCTGAGTGACGACCCGCCCCTTGGGGGTGGACGCGTTTGCACACGAGCCATGGTCAAGGAAGCTGCAATACGCCTTTCCACCGCTGCGTCTCATTTTCCCTCTCCTGGGGAGAGTGAGGCGAGAACGTCCTCCTTTGTGCACAAGAGCCTAAGGAGTGCATTCAGGTCGAGGACTATTCAGTTAGGGGGGTTTAGTCTTCCCCCCATGGTGGGGCCAGGGAAGCTAAACTGCACCTCCTCTGCCCGGTGCGTGCGCTAGCATGGTATGTGGAGCGCAGGGCTGCCCTTAGACGCACCGAACAGCTGTTTGTGTGCGTCAGGGGCGGGGTGATCGGGAAAGCTCTGTCCAAGAAACGCCTGGCAGGCTGGCTCTGTGAGTGCATTGCACATGCCTACGGACAGGCAGGGAGAGCCTGCCCCACGGGGATTCATGCGCACTCCAGCACACTTTCTGCGAGGTAAGCGCAGCCGAGTTTGCTCTGTCAGCCGCAGCCCAGACTTCTCCACGGTCACAACCGGGTTAAAGGAGAATGTGGGGCAGCAGCTGCTGACCAGAAAAGCCGGTCAGGGGCAGTAGGGTGGAATGATGTTGTTGGACGACAGTGCGTGTATACATCAGGGCTCCACCCATTGTACCCATAGAGTCCAGTAGAGGGCGGAGCCTGTGAGAGATATAACGCCGGGTTACGTATTGTAACCCTTGTTATATTAACACAGGCGGAGCCCTCTACTCAGGGCACTGTCTGTCCTATTCCGCTGGCTGAAGAGAGGTTTAGGATGATAGTCAGGAGGCGAGGCCTCCTTTTATACAGTGAGATGTGCGCGCATTCAGGTAGGCCCACCCCAAGGGCGGCTACGTCTATAGAAATCTCAGTAGGTGAATGCTTGCATAGAGGGTAGTACCCATAGAGTCCAGTAGAGGGCTCCGCCTGTGTTAATATCACAAGGGTTACAATACGTAACCCGGCATTTCATCCTATTACCTTATTTTGCATCTTAATTTCCCTTACTAAAATAATGAAAACATCTCTTTTACTCATCAGTTCAATGTTTTATTTTAAAATGGCAGCACAGGACTATGTTTATTGAACAAAGTAATATTCATTCAGTTTAATGAATGAATTAAATTGCAGAAATAATACTTTGTTTGCATTGACATTTGTGAAGTATGTGATTGTCCTCACTTAGCATATTTGTAGCTGTGGAGCTGGGTATGGAACATTTATACATAACTCTTCTATTTAGGCTGAACTTGTGTGACCTCGCTCCCCTCTCCTCTGAAAACCTCCAATATCCTCAACTCCTCAGAGCGCATTTAAGGAATTGGGATATCCTTCAAGATGGCAGGTCGTGACAAATGTATAGGTAATGTTTTGAAGGATAGAGAACTGTAGGAGGGAAATTGGGATGATTTGTATGTCTTTGCCAGATTATCTAGTTGGCCGCCTGTGTTCAGCCTGTCTGATTCAGCCTGTCTGATTCAGCCATTCATTATTCTCTGCCTAACCCCTTTCTGGATAAGTGTGTCTGTTTTAGCTTCCTACCTGGTTCTAACCCTTGCCTTTCCTGTTCTTGAATGTCTGTGTTTCATGGTCTTGGCTTTAGGCATTCTAACATCTTCAATTTAATTATAATTAAATGGTTCTATTAACCTCCAGCATGCATTGGGGGCCTTTTGCAGCCAAGTTTGATTTGGTCAGGTTGAGAGTCAGTACCTCCAAATTTGAGGCGGTAGTGGACTGCTTCTTCCAGGTTGGGAGTGTGTTGTTGCCCCAAGTGAGGAAGTTAAAGAAGAAGAAGTTTTGTTTACTATATTCCTGGCATGAGCAGGCAGTTATGAAACAGCATTAATGTGTGCATTGTATCGGACTGTTGTGATTAAGGGTTTTAGCAATAAGGCAAAACTCAGATTATCAATCTATTGACGTTCTGACCCTTACCTATGGTCATTTCCGGTACAAGTGACTAAAACAAGTTTCCTTTTTATGTTGGCTGGGTTCAGCTTAAGATATTGAGAGAGAGGCTGAGGCCAACACACGCATATGTATACTTCTTTTGACTATGTAATCTTTGCAGTTCGTTAAAAGATTGGATATGTTTTCTTCTGTGAGACCTAAACCGTTATCTTAATGAAACCATGGTAAAAGGGAAGAAGAGAAAACAATCTTGCTGCATTGTCATAGGGGACCGCTGATTTAAAAACAGGGCTACTAATCACATGAGTTAACATTCAGCTGATGTGAATTCCCTTAAGTACACTTAGAGATACAAATGTGCAACCTTCTAGTCACTGTCATTTCAAATACAATGTGCTGAATTAAAGAGACATTATAATGAAAACACACCACTGTCGTCATACACACTTGAAGCCAAGGAGCTGTGCTTTATCCGGCTGGTTGTCTGAGAATAAGTCAGGACACTCACTTTTAGCATCTGTGCTGCTCCTCGCAACCATAAGTCTTTATGGGTCTCAGAGGACTAATGTCTTATATCACTTCAAGTTTGTTTATGCTATGAAAAATATTTTTGAAATGAACAAACATGGCTGCAGGCATCTCTAGAGGAATAAGATGTTGCTTGTATATAATGTTGAAGAATAATTTCAGTAATAATTGTCACGTAGATGCTTCAGGGCTCTTACCAACTGGTGCTTCTGATGTAGCAGAGTGAATCTTCAGGCTGATTGCATCTCACAGGAGATTACTGTGTCCTGGGAGATCTCCAAGCTGCCACTGACAATGCTGTGAAGGCTCATTGTTGGAAACATCAAGGGAATGATGTGCTTACCTAAGATCAAAAATGATTTTCACATGGTTTAAAATAGTTTCAACACATGAGATTAAGGTCATTTGTGTATGAACAACGGTAATGTAATGTATTCATAAGAAAGCAATGCTACATAACCCATCCATAAACCCTCTTAAAAAACATTTACTTATATTTGTTTTTCAACAGAGGTGGGAAGTAGTGCAAGTACTTTGTTAGATTGTTCTGGTATCAGGTATCCACTACTTATTTTTCTAACGACTTTTTACTTTTACTTCTTACATTTTTAACACAAATACCACTACTTTCTACTTCTTACTTTTTCAAAACAGGTTTGTTACTTTAGTTTTAATCGGCATTTGGTGGCGTGATCATTATTATTTAGAGTAATTGCGTGCCTATTTGATTTTAACACGATCCGTGTATCCATCATTTCCTGGTCTTCTCTAAAGAAGAGGGACCAATGAAAACGTTGTCATTTTGCTGTTGTTCAGCATCGAAACATTCATTAGCTAACAATGACATTATTGTTCTATTAATATAAAGGGAGGTCAGTTACTCTTTAAAATAGTTAGTAGTTATGGGTACTTTTTACTTTTACTTGAGTAAAGAAGTTTAGTCAGTACTTCTACTTTTAAACACAAGTATCTGTTCTTCTACATGAGTAAAGGATGTGTGTACTTTTGCCATCTCTGTTTTTCAATAATGTCATGAACCTGACATTTCACCATGGCATAGGAGGATGTTGAATGCAACAACATGTTGATGGGCATAAGATTACAATATGCTGGCAAAATAATATCCTCATTTTGGTTGACGTGGATCCAACCTGCTCACCCATCAAATGCTGGGTGTCATGGGTGAATGTAAACAAAATACACAGGGCAAAACACATCTTAAATCTGAAACACATCTGTCCAAAAATATGTTAAATGTGTTGAGCCAGATTCTAAATGAATTGCTTTAATTTCTACTGAGTACTTGTTTGAAGCACAGCTGCCTTTGCTTCACTGACAAGTGAAGAGTCACCACAATCCTCTCATCAACCTTGACAACTGTATTGATTTTGAAAAAAAAAAATAGTCAGATGTGTTAAATGTTTGACAGATTTCCTGCTGTCATGTTTTTATAACTTGCTTACATCTCTGAGTAGCTTGTTTCACCTATCAGTAAGTTATGTTTCATTTGTTTCTGTCAGATGGCCACCTGAGGATAAAAGTGACATATTTCTCATGTAAAAATATTAGCTTTTTTTGTCATAAGCAGTGATGGTGTAAAATGTGTATTGCCTTGTACTGAAAATATTTTCGAACATGTTGCTTACATTTACTGGTAATAAAGAAAGTGATTAAGTTCAACCATTATTCACATTCAATTACTTCTACCAATAGTACAAGGACTCAAACTCTCATGTTTTCTCATGTGCAGGCAGTCAATAGGTGGGGGGCACACAGGATCAGTGTTGGGCAAGTTATTTCCAAAATGTAATACAGTACGACTTATTACTGAATTTTTTTAAGTAATAAGTTACATTAGAATAGTACTGTCTCTGAAATGTAATGAGTAACACTACTTTTATATTGCTTTTGAGTTACTTTACCAAAATAACCGCAAAATAATGGCTAGGTATTTTAAATGCTAAAATGTAGTTTAGTGCAGCTCATTATACATCCAGTGAAGGGCAATGTGGTTTAGCATAACAACTGTGTAGGCCATTAAGGCTACTAACAACTTGTATTACACGGCTTACTCGATTCTGATTGTACAGTAGTACAGACCACTGTCAAGGACTATAATGAAGGTTGCTAAGGAGGATCAAGAAAGAGAAAGGAAAAGAGGTTAAAAGATGGAGGGCTGGACGTCAGATAAATCACCAGAAGAAGGCAGAGAGGAAGTAAACAATAACAGGAACACGGAATAGGCTCTGTAGTTTGTTTATTATATTTAGCGAGGCGGTCCTTATGGGGAAAAGAACACATCGGAATGTCTCGGGATGTTAGTGAATTCTTAAAAAACACCATTTAATTTTGGATTGAAATGTGTTGTAACTGCGTTACTGATAATTGTAACGGGTAGTATATTACCCACATTTCATTAGTAATGCATTACATTACTTAGTTACAGCAAAAAGTAATACATTACTGTAACTCTGCTACTTTTGTAACGCGTTACGGCCCGTCCACCATGCTTGCCAACCTTGAGACCTCAGAAATCGGGAGCATTTCAAAACCACCGCGGGGGGGGGGGGGGTGCTAGTGGATCATCGCCAGAGCTGTATTAGATTAACATTAACATGCTTATTGTATTGGTAAATGCACTGCCTTGGCCTGTAGCACCATCCTTGATGGAGCATATGTGTGGGCTGGACCAGTATTTTACAGGACAGGAGTGAGCAGAGGGTCGTGTTGTCGATTCTTGTTCAGTTTTCTGTGACAATCTTCCTCACCCTCTCAGACTTTGAGTTGCGTGCGCTGCTAAAGAGACGCGCAACCATGGAAACCGAACAATAGTGTAGCTGTATTAAAGTCCGAGTGAAAACAGTCCTGAGTAAATCTGATTTTGTCAGAAATCGGGAGAAATGCGTGAGAAATATGACCCCCGGAGGAAACCGGGAGAGGGCAATGAAATCGGGAGTGTCCCGCGAAAATCGGGAGGGTTGGCAAGTATGGCGTCCACACGGCAGCGTGCGTTGAAGCTTCAACGCAGCTTCCCATTAACTTTGAATGGGGTGACGTCACGCTTTTCCGAACTGCATTGTGGTTCCATCGCTTCACTTTGCCTCCATTGCTTGCTTCAAAAGTTGAGAAAAGTTCACATTTTCAAGCTTCGACGGAAGCGTCAGCCAATCAAATCATATGCCAGTACAAGCTCTAGCCAATCAAACCGCATGCTTGTGTGTCCGGGGCGGGAGATTCATGTGATTGGTTGTTGGTCGAGCTTCAGACACGCCCGCCGGCAAGCTTCAACGCACGCTGCCGTGTGGACACTACGTTACACCCAACACTGCACAGGAGAAGGCTGCTCGATGCAGGAGTGGGAGTTCAGTTGTTCTATATTGTATACGCTTGATTTTAACTTATCAACGATACCATAGTTCTCATGCAATACAAATGTTTTGTTTAGGTTTTTCCTATCAATACTATTTACCAAAGAAAATGTAGTTGTGCAGGGTTATATGCAGTGACCACTTAAAAATGTTTTCTTTATAAGTGTTTCTTATCGACTTCATAAAGGTTGTGTTATGTGACACGTCTCTAGATGACGTAAGCTGTCACATCCTGCAACAAAAACTGATGTTCTGAGAGTGATGAAAGAGAGCAGGTGGAAATCACCAGACAACCTTTAGCAAAGAAATGTAAAAGGCCAGTTCAAATGTGTTGGTGATATGCTCACCCCAGGAAAGATAAAAAAAATGGCGCAGTAATCCTAAAAGATATCCGGAAAGTCTGCTTTTTAACTGCAGTTCAAAATTGTGATTCAAAACAAACTACCTGCTACCAAGCTGTCATTGATAATCAGACTAAAGGATTACCTGACCGTAAAATTGTGACTCTTTTGAAACCTCTGGGCAAGCAAGGGGAATGACAGTATTTTCCTCCACATTTACTGAATGTAAAAGATATTTTTAGCTTATAACACACAGACATGAGAAATGTTGTCAAAACATGGACATCATTGAAGCTTCTCTGGAAAAATGGGACCCGCCATTTGTTTAAGAATGAAATAAAGGACGCAATTGTTTATGTTTATCCTATCCTTATACTATTAGATGCCTGGAGAACACTATGGTCTATCCTCTGTCCTTACATTTCGAATATTTAAATTTTTTAAAACACATAATGTGCATTTGTTTAGTTGTGTTATTGTTAAGCTTGGTTTTAGTTTTTAGATCTTAAATGCATGAGAGTTGCTCTGTGTTGTGTTGTGTGCCGCTGACTTCCTCGTCTGTATTTTCATTCATACAACATAACTGATAGTGACATAGCACAACATGTGTCTTTTGTAGTATGGTGGTAAGCTGCATTGGTGTTGAGTTGTATTCAAATTAAATGAGTTGTGATATTGCTAGATGTACGGTAGCTATGGATTAGGTGGAGCCGGTGGGAATTAGCCACAGCAGCTGGTGACACTTGGGATAAGAGTGAGAAAATGTATATTAGCTATAGCGCTGTTGTATTCTATTATTGCATATACAGTGTGCTCCTTGTGTGTGAGAGGGATAGATTCATACATATGCTGTACATATCATAATTGCCATCCACATCACAGACTGCCACTGAAAGCCCAAGTAATTCAAACCCAGCGAGTTATGTAGTTTAAGTATAATGGCTTACTTCAATTCATCAATACATGAAAGTTGTCTTTTTTTCTCATTTGTCTTTTAACAGGATTGCAATATCATCTGTAGCCAAAGTCATTAAGAGGCACACTATATCTTGTTACTGACAAACTAAAATGAAGCTGACAAACCGACAAGCTATTTGATCTACCCTATAATGTCAGAAGGGGGAACATGTATATGCTTTAAGCAGGTTTACCAGCTGTTATTAAAAAGGGCATGTATGTTCTACAGCTTCTGTGTTTCTAATTTTTAAGTGTCAGGCCAGTTAGCAGTCTGACACTAATTTGTATTGGGGGTGCCTATGGAATGAGCATGAATGTGTTTAGCAAATAAGTCATGGTAATCCGCCTCTTGAATTATAAGATAGCATGTGTTAGCCACACTGGTGCCTCATGAAAATGTAAACTGGACAGCTGTTTGGTGTGAGCCTCACTGAATGTGACTGGGTAAAATTCCCCTCTGCCATCAAGCAGCTAACCCGATGTTTCTCTTTTTCTTCATTTTATTACTTTTTGGAAAATGCTCTGAAACAATTGCTATCTTGAGTACCGCATAATAGCAAATTCTACAATGAGTTGATTGGATTGCGGTGGAGTTCTCACAGGTGTCATAGCAAGCAGCATAACACAACACATTTGTAGAAGAAAATAAGTATTACAGAGATGTGGCTGCATCTTTATTTGCAACACTACTTCTTTAGAACTCAAGCAAACAGAAATAATAACACTAAGGTATTTGGTATGGTTGGTCACCACAACTGAGGTTTTCAGTTATTAGCTCCTAAGTAATATTGACATACCCTGTATGCAGAAGGAATTCTTCCATCCATCCATCCATCCATCTTCTCCCGCTTATCTGTGGTCGGGTCGCGGGGGTAGCAGTTCCAGCAGAGAGCCCCAAACTTTCTTTTCCCTGGCGACATCAACCAGCTCTGACTGGGGGATCCCAAGGTGGTCCCAGGCCAGCGAAGAGATATAATCCCTCCACCTGGTCCTAGGTCTACCTCTTGGTCTCTTCCCAGCTGGACGTGCCTGGAACACCTCCCTAGGGAGGCGCCCAGGTGGCATCCTAACTAGGTGCCCGAACCACCTCAACTGGCTCCTTTCAACGCGAAGGAGGAGCGGCTCAACTCCGAGTCCCTCCCGGATGACCGAACTTCTCACCTTATCCCTAATGGAGACACCAGCCACCCTGCGGAGAAAACCCATCTCGGCCGCTTGTATCCGCGATCTCGTTCTTTCGGTCATGACCCATCCTTCATGACCATAGGTGAGGGTAGGAACGAAAATGGCCCGGTAGACAGAGAGCTTTGCCTTCTGGCTCAGCTCCCTTTTCGTCACAGCGGTAAAGCAACTGCAGTACCGCTCCCGCTGCTCCGATTCTCCGGCCCATCTCACGCTCCATTGTTCCCTCACTCGAGAACAAGACCCTGAGATACTTGAACTCCTTCACTTGGGGTAAGGACTCATTCCCTACATGGAGTGGACAGTCCATCGGTTTCCTGCTGAGAACCATGGCCTCAGATTTGGAGGTGCTGATCCTCATCCCAGCCGATTCACACTCGGTTGCGAACCAATCCAGTGAGTGCTGAAGGTCACAGACCGATGAAGCCATCAGAACCACATTATCTGCAAAAAGCAGTGGTGCAATTCATTTAATTTCAAACCTTTATTTATACAGATAAATCCCATTGAGATCATTGATCTCTTTTTCAAGGGAGACCTACTCAAGTAGTTCCACATGAAACATAAACACATAAATAGAACACAAAGGACATCATACAGCATCATTTACATAATTATCCACATAAACAGGTACCAATAGCTTCCGATTGACTAGCATCCAACCGAGCTTTAAAAACATTTAGTGGCACCAGATTGTTCAGTTTCCATTTAATTTGCAGACTATTCCAAGACAGAGGAGCTGCGCATCTAAATGCTGTCTTCCCTAAGACAGTCCTAGCAGTTGGCACATCTAATAAAACCACAGCATTCGATCTCAGGCAGTAGCCACTTACACTTTTCAATTGGACAATCGGTGGACAATCCTTAGTCCACCGAACTGCAGACCCCCCCCCATGACTACGCCTCAAAATCCGATCCATGTATATTACAAACAGGATTGGTGACAAAGCGCAGCCCTGGCGGAGGCCAACCCTCACCGGAAATGGGTCCGACTTACTGCCGAGGACCCGGACACAGCTCTCACTTTGGGAGTAAAGAGATTAGATGGCCCTGAGTAGAGACCCCCTCACCCCATACTCCCGCAGCACCTCCCAGAGTAACTCCCTGGGAACTCGGTCATACGCCTTCTCCAAGTCTACAAAACACATGTAGACCGGATAAGCGTACTCCCAGGCCCCCTCCAGGATCCTTGCGAGAGTAAAAAGCTGATCAACACCCAGAGCCTTCAGCATTTCTGGGCGGATCTCATCCACCCCCGGGGCTTTGCCACTGTGGAGTTGTTTGACGACCTCAGTGACCTCCCCCCGGGAGATTGGTGTTGATCCCCCGTCATACTCCAGCTCTGCCTCTAACATAGAGGGCGGAGTTGTCGGGTTCAGGAGTTCCTCAAAGTGTTCCTTCCAACACCCTAACACTCCATCAGTTGAGGTCAACAACGTCCCATCCTTACTGTACACAGCTTGGATGGTTCCCTGCTTCCCCCTCCTGAGGTGTCGGACAGTTTTCCAGAACAACTTTGGTGCCGCCCGAAAGTCCTTCTCCATGTCTTCTCTGAACTTCTCCCAAACCCGCTGCTTTGCCTCGGCCACGGATGAGGCTGCTGCCCTTCGGGCCTGTCGGTACCTTGCAACTGCCTCGGGAGTCCCCAGGGATAACAAATCCCTGAAGGCCTCCTTCTTCAGTCGGACGGCTTCCCTGACCACCGGTGTCCACCAGGAGGTCCGAGGGTTACCGCCCCTTGAGGCACCTAGGACCTTGAGACCACAGCTCCCCGCCGCGGCTTCGGCAATAGAGGCTTTGAACACCGACCACTCTGGGTCAATGTCCCCAACCTCCACAGGAATGCCCGAAAAGCTCCGCCGGAGATGTGAGTTGAAGGCCTCCTGAACTTGGGCCTCCTCCAGACGTTCCCAGTTCACCCGAACTACACGTTTGGGCTTACCAGGTCTATCCAGAGGCTTCCCCCGCCACTCGACCCAACTCACCACCAGATGGTGATCAGTTGACAACTCCGCCCCTCTCTTTACCCGAGTGTCCAAAACATACGGCCTCAGGTCCGATGATACGATAACAAAATCGATCAAGGACCTTCTGCCTAGGGTGCTCTGGTACCACGTACACTTATGAGCATCCTTATGTTCGAACATGGTGTTTGTTATGGCCAATCCATGACTAGCACAGAAGTCCAGTAACAAACCACCACTCCGGTTCAGATCAGGGGGGCCGTTCCTCCCAATCACGCCCCTCCAAGTGTCTCCATCATTGCCCACATGTGCGTTGAAGTCTCCCAGCAAGATTAAAGAGTCCCCTTCAGGAGCCCCATACAGGACTCTTTCCAGGGTCTCCAAGAAGGCCGTATACTCTGAACTGCTGTTGGGTGCATAAGCACACACAACAGTCAGAGTTTTCCCCCCCATAACCCGCAGGCGTCGGGAGGCGACCCTCTCGTCCACTGGGGTAAACTCCAACAACGAAGCACCCAACCAGGGACTTGTGAGTATCCCCACACCTGCCCGGCGCCTCACACCTTTAGCAACTCCGGAGAAGAATAGAGTCCAACCCCTATCCAGAAGTAAGGTTCCAGAGCCGACGCTGTGTGTAGAGGTGAGCCCAACCAGATCCAACTGGTAACGCTCCACCTCCCGCACAAGCTCCGGCTCCTTCCGCCCCAGAGAGGTGACGTTCCACATCCCCAAAGCCAGCTTCTGTCGCCCGGGTCTGGTCCGTCGAGACCCTCCGCTTTCACTGCCACCCTTCTGGCAGCGCACCCGACCCCATCGCTGTTTCCCGTAGGTGGTGGGCCCGCGGGACGGAGAAGCGGAGGTGTTGCCCACGTTGCCTTTTCGGGCTGGGCCCGGCCGGGCTCCGTGGCAAGCCCGGCCACCAGACGCACACCGACGAGTCCTCCTTCTGGGCCTGGCTCCAGAAGGGGACCCCGGGCTTCCTCCGCGCCGGGTATCCTCACTTCTTGTTTTTTCTTTCATGAGGTAAGAAGGAATTCTTAGTCATGACAAATCCATGCAGCCATTGTTGGAAACACATTAATTTTTGTTAATTCTTATCTCAAATACAAATTGTAAAGGAGGTGTTTATACAATTAGCAATATATTTTATATTTCAGAAATAGCATTGTAGTTAAAAAATTGTCAATAATTAAAATATCCCAATAGTCAAATGTATTGCAGTTTCATTACATGAGAAACAATAAATAAATGGACATAACTCTTCACTATACTGTATATGTAAAGCGTCTTTGAGCACCTGTAAAAGCGCTAACAAATTAAATCTATTATTATTATTATAACACAATTACAAGTACAGTATGGCAAGGCAAGTTTATTTATATAGCACATTTCAGCACATGGCAATTCAAAGTGCTTTACAAAATAAAATAAAAGACATTTAAGAATAAATACAGCAGACACACATTATAAAATGGCATTTTAAAAAGAAAAGTTAATAAAATAAACACAAACACAAGTAGAAAACATGGTCACTATTTTATAACAGATATATAAAAAAGATGCGGTACGATCATTTAAAAATAAATTCACCTTCATCATATTGCTTGCTATTGAGGCCATCTAATTGTGTTTGTGTTGCACTCAAAAATGGGACTCAAACATGAAAAGCACTTTTGGTGCACCATGTAGAAAATAGGTATTGATTTTGGACACAGCTTAAGTGTAGTCAATGGGCCTTCTCTCAGCAGACAATCTAACTTGTTATTGCAAAAAGAAAAGCTGATTTCCATTAAACTGTAGCAGCAGGGCATGTCAATTAACCAGCTTGGGATCTAGCCAAAGTTTGGCCCCCTTTTATTTATCACACGTGTTGCTTTTCTGCAATGACTTGTATCAATATCTGCTGTGAAAATAGCCTTTATCTTGTTACACCCACAAAGGTCATTTGAGCAAGGTTACCCGAATAGAGCTCTTCAGAGGACTTGGCTGTGTAAGCACTGTGCTAGATTGACACATGCAGAACGGTCCAATTAGCTTTACACCGCCCACAAATTACCCCTTTTTCATTCTTATTGAAACATGGAGATTAATTCAACCTGATGTTAATCAGTCAGAAAAAAACACCCTTGGTGAAGATGATTTTGATTCTTCTGTAATTGGGTTTTGGTAATGTATTTAAGTTGGAGAACAATGAGGCACAACTCTCACTTGTGGACACATAATTTGTTAATCAAGGCTATTTGATTTATCCCAGATACAATGGCATGATGCATATGTTAGTACTGCTACTATAAATACACTTTTACTCAAAAACACACACACAAACACACTTGTGCACATACGATGTCCTACACATAGGCTACATCACATGGAAATCTACAACATCTCTAAAACCCGTAATATCAACAAATCCTGAGGTCAACAACACACTTCCTCTTGTTTTTTTTCAGATTTAACAGCCCTAGGTAAAATATGTAGACTATTGTGTAAGTAACACTGAGGAGACCTGAATCCTAGCAGATGGCTAAAGCCAAAAAAGTAAAAACCCACCCAGACAGAAATGTATGGACAAAGGCTACCAATGTGTGCTATTATATTGTATCCTCTCCTTGTGAACATGTTTTAATTAAGTGGAGGGTGGACCTCACATCCTATAGGCAGCGGTTCTCAAACGGTGGTACGCGGTTGTCCGTGGAAAAAAGCTAAATAAAATCCACTTTTTATTGTCAAGGATTTTCGGGGACCACCTCATATGTGACTTGCTCTATCGAAATCAGTCGCATTGACCCGAAGACACATTTGGAGTTGTATACACTGCTGGAAAGAGGAGATTCCAAGCTTTCTAATGATATCAGGCAGTAGTATAGGGGTAGTGGTCGTTGGGCTCATCGGACATTTATGAGAGAACATCTCTAATGTCTTTAAAATAATACATGTTTACTGCAAGTGAATGCACCACAAGACACGAGCCTTGTAACCCCTCCCCCGGCCCTGGCGCGAGCGTGGAAATATGATTGGCGGCGATTTAATTTGAACGGGACGGATGCCTGTTTTGTGAGTGCACTGCGCGCGTGCGCACTTGTGGCATTGTTTGGGATGACCTAATTAAAATAGCGTCCGCTGTCCTCTTTGAGAAACATACACAACCCAGACAGACACCGGTTACAAAAGTATCAGATAGGCTTCAATTTACTTTTGATTGTCTTGTTAGAAATTAAAATCAATGTTTTATCAGCATAAAAGCTGTTTTATTCTGAAAGAACCAGAAGTTCTCGCACAATCTTAATGCCAAGCTTTTATTCTGAAAATCCTCCATCTCCGGTTAGCATTTAGCATGTGGCTAATATTCCTTTTCCTATAGAGGTGAATATAGAAGTGAAATGACACGGAGTGTTGCACACCGAAACCTACTGATTTTAACACTACATTTATAGACGTTGAGATATTATTACTGCTGAATATTAAATGAAGGTACAGTTTATTGTAATACGTTTTATTTACAGACGTGGGGAGCATATAACGACTTCCGGGGCTACCGTACATTATAACTGCCGTAAAGTATTTCCAGTATTATTCAAGTATTGATTACAGCCGTTAAAATGCAATAAATGAAAAGTCATGAAAGAGAATATGAGGAGAAAAGGCGTGTTTAGTTATGTATTGAGTGTACGATGTCTGAATCCTCTGTTATGCGCAACAATGGACATTGAAGATCGAAGGAGGGAGGACCCCCTACGTCACCACAGCCGCCACTGAAGAGGAGGAGCCAAATGAGATATATAGGCCCTGTCTCAGGTCAACTATTTTCATTTCCTCGCTCCTCGGTCTCACCGGAAGTTGATTTGTCTGCGCCATCTTGAGTACCGTCCCATGGCTCTTATTTCTGCCGGAGGACCGAAGATCGAGGAGCGATAATGGAGGAGCGATAATCGAGGAACCACCAGTCCATCCTCCGATTAAATCCTCAGATACTCGCCCCGCCCCGCCCCCTTACTGTGTATCACTCACTGATTGGACGATGCAGTGCATGCACTGATCTCATGCTTCTTGACATGAGAGCAGTTTCCCAGCGGAGTGAAGAAAACACATGAACCTCACGGGAGTCACTCCTCAGTTCATACTGTGTTTTGTTTCAATTCATGTATCATTTAGTTACAAATATGTGATATATCTGAACAACAAAGTGGTCAAAAATCATTTTATTCATTTGTTGGAAACATTTTTATGATCGCTTTTTTCGTATTACATTTTCCTTTATTGTCATTTCCATTCAGTCAGTCATTCAGTGCAATTAAAATGTTAATGTGCTACATATCCAAACAAACAAACAAAGTGTACAATCCAATGAATGTTAATCTAACTGGGTTTTGCTAGATATATATCTCTTTTTCTTCTCTCAATTATTGTATTTCTATTGTGCACTCTAATCAATATTAATCAAACTATTGTTTGTTTATACATTTTAAGAATGGCGTTTATCTTTTTTGAGAATGAGTTCTTATTTTATTTTATTTATTGTGGTCTGCAACAGATGATACAAATATTTGTGTCAGTAAATGTGTACTAACAGAGGCGGGGGTGTGTGTGGAAATAACAGGGACAGAGCTGGCTGCTGTCAGACGATCAGCTGTGCGGCGTCATCACAAACGGACGTCGCTTCACGTGACGCTCCGGAGGAAAGGACGTCCCATTGCTCTTAAAACTCATGTCCTTGCTTCTCGTGGTTTCCTTGCGTCTCTCCATGCTTCCCTGGTGGGAGGGACTAGACGCAGGGAAACGACGCAAGTGAGGGAAGCAAGGATTTAATTTAACCGACCTGAGATGGGGCCATGGTCAGGTGACAGAGCTTTGTGGAGTCTCTTCTGCACGGCCGCGACTGCGAGAGGGAGCTGCAGCTTCCCTCTCTCTCTCTGAACCATCTTCTGCTTGTAACATTTCCACGCCATTTTAATTAAAGTACCCATTTGAACCTAATGCCAGAGACCCCATTGGTCTCATTTATCTTAAGCTTCTCTCCTGGGACGCGAGAATAACGAATACTCTAATAGTCTATAATTAACTATAATAAAATATCGGCGTTTTAACACTACGTTTATATATGTAATTATTTGTACGGTTTGCATATGAGGTGGTCCGCGAAAATCTTTGATAATAAATAGTGGTCTGCATAAACAAAAAGTAGGGATGCTCCGATCGCCAATTTCGGGGCCGATCGCTGGAATCAGTATCGGTCGATACCGATCGCCGATCCGATCGAGTGGGCGGGGCCTAAATGGAAGATTTAAACATCACTTTAAATCTTCCATTTATATGCTTCACCTGCGAGTGACTTCACCTTTATTTCTCTTGCCTTCTCGGCCCCACCTTTTTCTTGGATTTGTATCCATGTTTTTTCATTCTCCCTGTCTGGTCTGCCGAGGCGTCTATCCCTTCTCTTCGTGTGGCCAGTCATTATTCTTCTTCGTGTGTGATTATTTGACAGATAAGAACCACACAACTGCATTAGCGGCCGCTGTCGCCCTCTGTCGGCCGCCAGCGCAATTTAAATTATAATGTTAATCACATTTTTTTTAAAGGGACGTGGTTCTCTAGATTCTACAGATGGCCAGTCCGCCCCTGGGCACCAGTGTGGCTTCAATGCGGTCTAGTAGCAGGCATGCAGCAAAAAAACGAACAGAGCACTGAGAGCTTATATACACCGCCATGATTAAAGGGGTGTGTTGGGAATGTGTATCAATGAGTACTGGGGTTGTATTGCCTGTCTCACAGGCTTTACTTTATTACACTCATTCACTTGCAATACCGCAAAATATGAAATATACTACAGGTATATTCCAGGCAATACGCCAGAAGAAGGGAAATAATATTAACTTAGCTGGCAGTAAAGAGC
The DNA here is from genome assembly GCF_902827115.2 of Pseudochaenichthys georgianus. Taxonomy (NCBI): domain Eukaryota; kingdom Metazoa; phylum Chordata; class Actinopteri; order Perciformes; family Channichthyidae; genus Pseudochaenichthys; species Pseudochaenichthys georgianus. The sequence goes on along the minus strand of NC_047522.1, from coordinate 10,383,165 downwards.
TTACAGATATGTTACATGTGTAAAGGAAGCCATCCACTTTTCTCTTTTGGCCTGTAAGCAAATTGACTGGAGTCCAGTGGCAGTGGGCTAACAATTGGGAGGATGGCCTTCATATCCTTTTTTCCGAAGAATTTTTCTATCACACAGAGTTACTGTGTTGTTGTGATAGAGCAGTGGTTCTCAACTGGTGGGTCGCGACCCAAAAGTGGGTCGCAGACCCGTTTCAAGTGGGTCGCAGATGTGTGAGTGAAGAAACAAAATTTTAGAAAAAAAAATATATCTTGTTTTTTTATTTTGAAGGCCCGATCTTCTAACGCTGTGCATGCAGTAGGCGTTGGACTGGAAGTACCGGAGACCATGAACGGTTTTGAAAACTTCTGTCACGAAGTGATCATCTTCTCAATAAAACATCTTTGCTGATGTTTTTCCAAGTCTTCTGGCCTTTGATCAGAATCAAGATTGTTGCCGGAAGTCCCCACGGAAAATAACTTTGCGGTAGAACTATTCTTTATACATCCTTGGGTACAACTTCAGATAAAAATGAACACATAATGAAATATGACCCCCAGTTTGATGATTGACAGGTCACAGAACAATGGGAGCTATCTACCCTTACCCACAATTTAAAGTTTCACACAGACTATCTCCTCTTTGCTCTTCTCTCTGTGAGGAGCAGCAAGCTGTCAGAACAAAGTGAAAAACAAACAATGGCATAAAATATTATTAATATGTCGGGTAGTAATAGATTTATTTATTTTCTTCTCAGAGTGTACCAGAATGGGTAGTTTATATGTTAGTATTTAAAAAAATCTCCTGGGGGAGAATCCCCCCAGACCCCCCTTCTGGTGTTGGGTTTTCAGCATGTGGGCCTTTTTATGTTATGCAGTTCAGCTTTGATTCCATCATCTCATTAAACCTTATTTAAAAGCATACTTTAGTTCTGTGAAGGGATATAAGGGATATATGCACTGTAGTTCACTTTTATTAATAATGTATGCTGACATTACTGCACGATTTGTTGTTGAATAGATTTGAGTGGTTAAAAATTTCGGGTTGCGATCTATTGACTAAGGAAAAAGTGGGTCCCGAGGCCTGACCAGTTGAGAACCACTGTGATAGAGAATGCATGTTTGTGGTGGAAATTCCACACTTAATCACCTTCTGGTAAGAAAAGAACAAATATACAAGCTTAAACCAAAGTTGTGTTATTTAATAAAGAGTTATAGCATATAACAGAATCAATCTTATTTCCAGCTGGATAGGCCAGAGGTCCTGCACTAGTAGATATCCGGATCAGGCCCCGTTACACAGAAACGCAATGTCATTTATACAGATGAGAGCAGATAACAAAAGGGATATGAGACAGGTAACATCCGTATGATAATTTGCCTGACAATGGTCCAGTGGCACCATCCTGTCTGTCGAGTGCAAGAGAACAAAAGGTTGCCAGTCTTTTGTATTAAAGGTGTGATAAAGCCTGGGAATGACAGCCCTAGTTTACATTAGGACTGATACATTCAAACTGCGGGAAAATAAAGGAAGTTTATATACTTAAATGAGACTTAGGCTGCAGCCACACGAGGACGATAACCAGAGGTGGGAGTAAGTCCTACATGTGCAAGTCATGAGCAAGTCTCAAGTCTTGACCTACAAGTATCAAGCAAGTCCCAAGTCACTGTGATGAGAGTCAAGCAAGTCAAGTCAAGTCATTGCTCAGGTCAAGCAAGTCAAGTCAAGTCATACAAAATTCTGATGAATAAGCCCAGTTTCCGCATTTATATCAGTTAAAAGACAGTGGTTATGAAAATGGATTCAACCCACACTATGATCTTCATTACATACACAGTTGATCATTTGAAATCTAATTTAGACCGATGACAATCATATTAGATTCATATTAACCCTAGAACTGCAGACAATATAGCTAGGACTCAATCAAAAAGTCTGTTCAAAATGGCAGAATTCCAGGTAAGAAAATCATATATGGCATTTGCCATTACACATATTTAATTTAAATGTATGTTAACACTAGAACCGCCAACAGCGTCAGCACCTACATAGATATCATTTTCAATTCATTTAATTTGTTCCTCTTCATAATTTCCTTATAAACTAAGTAGGACGATTTAAAACTCACTTAATTGGGTTAATTATGAAATTGCTTCAGTTTATAACAGATCAAAAATATTCATTTTACAATAAATCAAAGAATGATGCACTTCTACAAACAAAAACAACATAATTAAAACATTTAAATAAACTACTAAAAGTAGATGAACTACATTATTCAAAAGTTTACAGTAACTTCTGATAATAACACAGGGGAAATAAACGAGGCATCTCTTTTCCTCTCTCTCCCTCTCCTGACAGCCCGCCAGTATCAGGGTTAGTCAAAATGAATCCCTTGGAGGTTCTAGTGTTCATTTACCGTTTTGTCTTCTCTTTGCAATTCTTCATCGATTTGAAACCAAGTCTAACGTAGCTTAAACTTAACGTTAGCTGTCTAGCTAACACAACACATGCACGTAGCCTACCTTTTTCTGTGGGTTTTTTGTAGTGACGAATGCAGTTGGATGTTGTGGTGGTCCTGTCACCGATCTTTATGCTACAGACCCTGCATACCGCTGTTCTTTTCTTATTAGCGTCATCGACAACATAATCCTTGAATCCAAACTTGACTATTTTTGGAGTAACGCTAGCCGCTGCCATGTTAACTGACACTCCTGCCTACTAGTGGGTTGCCAGGTTTGCGCGCTTGGCGCTATAATCACCCAATCACATTTCGAAAAAACTAAACGTAATATCTCAATACAAAAACAAACGCAAATATTTAATTAAAAAAAGTCATGTCCTTTCAAGTCATCTGTCTCAAGCTTAAGTCAAGTCAAGTCTTTTATCAATGTTAGTCAAGCAAGTCTCAAGTCCAAAAATATGAGTCGGACTCGAGTCAAGTCATGTGACTCGAGTCCCCACCTCTGACGAAAACAGTCGTATCTGCTACAGTTCTCTATCAGATAGACGGTTCGGCCACACGAGGCCGACATGGAAACGCAGAAAACGATAACGGGTCCCAAGGTGGGTAGATCTGCGGACGAAACGCTCTGGGGGGCCAAACAGCTCCGTGATTTCATTTAAAACCTTTATTTATACAGATAAATCCCATTGAGATCATTGATCTCTTTTTCAAGGGAGACCTGCTCAAGTAGTTCCACATGAAACATAAAAACATAAATAGAGAAACAAAAGGACATCATACAGCATCATTTTCCAATAGCTTCCGATTGACTAGCATCCAACCGAGCTTTAAAAACATTTAGTGGCACCAGATTGTTCAGTTTCCATTTAATTTGCAGACTATTCCAAGACAGAGGAGCTGCGCATCTAAAAGCTGTCTTCCCTAAGACAGTCCTAGCAGTTGGCACATTTAATAAAACCACAGCATTCGATCTCAGGCAGTAGCCACTTACAATTTTCCGTGAGATCAGGGAGCAGATATAAGATGGAAGTTTCCCTAACATGGCTTTGTATATAAAAATGTACCAGTGACTGAGCCTCCGTACAGTTAGTGAATGCAAACCAGCCCTTGTATACAGGGTACAGTGATGGGTTAATGCTTTACAGTTTGTCACAAATCTTAGTGCACTGTGATAGGCGGCATCTAACTTGACCAGGCAATTGGCAGGTGCATTCATATCGCTTTGAGCATCTGGAAAAGCGCTATAATAAATATAAGGAATTATTATTTTATTATTATTATATACATCAAATCACCATAGTCCAGCACAGGTAAAAAGGTCACAGTGACTAGCCTATTCCTGGCCTCAAGCGAGAAACAGGACTTGTTCCTGTAGAAAAAACCTAGCCTAACCCTCAGCTTTTTAAGCAGGTTATTGACATGAAGTTTAAAAGTGAGACAATCATCAAGCCAGATACCAAGGTATTTTTAACAGGTAACCACTTCAAGTTTTATTCCTTGCGTAGTTACAATATCTAAAACAGGCTCTGGTGTCTTTTTAGCTTTTGAAAAGAGCATTACCTTGGTTTTCTCAACATTTAAAAGAAGCTTTAGTTCAGAGAGCTGAGTCTGAATAATGTTAAAAACAGCCTGTAATTTAACACCAGCCTCCTTAATGGAGGGACCTGCACAGTACATCACGGTATCATCCGCATAAAAATGTAAAGTAGCTTCATCCACATGTTCACCTAAACTGTTGATGTAGATGGAGAATAAAAGTGGACCTAAAACAGAACCTTGAGGAACACCATTAGCAATGTTCAACCACTCAGAAGACAACCCATCAAAATGAACACATTGGGACCTTTCAGAGAGGTAGTTTACAAACCACCCCACTGCATGGCTGGACATGCCTATACTGGCTAGCTTCTGCTTTAAAATGTGATGATCGACGGTGTCAAACGCTTTTGAAAGGTCAATAAATATAGCTGCACAACTCTGCTTATTATCTAAAATACTCGCCACATCATTCACCACTTTCATTGTGGCAGTGATGGTGCTGTGTTGCTTTCTGAAGCCTGACTGATGTTTAGACAGGATGTCATTTGTACATAAAAACACCTTTACCTGTTCACTCACTAAGCGTTCAAGAACCTTAGCCAGAACAACTTAGAGATTGGCCTATTATTATTTAATAAGGTGGCCTCCCCTCCTTTTAGCAAAGGCAGGACATACGCTGACTTCCACAATTTTGGAATTGTGTGAGTGCTGAGGGAGAGATTAAAAAGACTAGTGAGAGGTGGAGCAATAAAATCTGCAGCTATCTTTAAAAAGAAAGGTTATACGTTGTCCGGACCAGCCGGTTTCTTAGGATCTAACTTGGTTAAAGCTTCACGAACAACATCAACAGTAAAAGGGGTAAAACTAAAAGGGTTTTCCAACACACGTTTTTCAGAGTCACATACTGTAGTGTTCACAGAAGCAGAGTTAGTGACAGAATCAAATAGAGAACCACAGGACACAAAATGCTCATTAAAGCAATTTAGCATAGTAGCCCTGTCCGATATAGTGCCAGATTCTGTGGTAATGCATGGAGGTAGCTCATTACGGATATCGCCGGTGGATAACGATTTAATGGCTTTCCAACCTTTTCCAGGATTATTCAGATTCTTTGTGGTTACTGACAGATAGTACTTTGATTTAGCACTTTTGATATGAGAAGTGAAGCTATTTCTTAGCTGCCTAAAGCGTAGCCATTCTACCTCTGAGCCTGATTTCCTAGCCTTTGCCCAGGCCTTGTTTCTCTCATGAAGGAGACTGGACAGATTAGCAGAAAACCAAGGATTGTCTCGTCCCTTTACTCTAAATGTATGCAGGGGTGCATGTCTATCAATGATCTCCATAAAACCAAGATAAAAATAAGACCATGCGGTTTCTACATCAGCACACATATCGATTTTACCCCAATCAAAATCAAACAGATCATGCACAAAACCCTGCTCCACAAAATGTTTTTTGTCTCTCTTAATGATAATGCGAGGTTTAACCTTTTGGACCTTAGTGTCCCTAATTGTGGCTACAACACAGTGATCACTCAGATCATTTGCAAATACTCCCACAGATGAATATTTATGAGGAACATTAGTTAAAATGAGATCAATTAGGGAGGATTTATTAGGGGACTTAATGTTAGGGCGAGTAGGACTGTCAACAATCTGAGTAACATTTAAAGAGATACAAAGGTTTTTAAAATCCTCTGACACTGCAGTTAACCAGTCCCAGTTAAAATCTCCAAGTAGCACTATTTCCTTGTAGTCTAGTTGTGATAAATGATTTGCTAGATTTGATAAAACAATGACGTCAGCGTCAGTCGAGCTCGCCCAGATACGGACAAAATCTAGTTTACCTAACAGACCGCGCACATTCAAGTGGATGAAACCCAACCCAGACCTAGCTTTAAAATCAGCAGGAGTAGCGATCTGACTACTACTACTGGGCGGACCAGGGTTAGGTTGTACATTTCCTGACAGTAATAACAACAAAAAACAGGCATCTATTCCTCTTAATCAACACACATACATTGTCATCTAATTTAGAAACACCCGAAAAGTATGCGAGAGTGTGATTTGAGCTTAAGAAGCAGTCCTGAAGAACCATCATCGCAGGAAAACAAAAAAGACAAACATATTTTGTCGAGCAGATTGTCTGTGACAAGGCAACCGGTAATTGTTTGAGCAACACATCCGAACCTTTGCAGGGGATGCCCACTACGGGTGGCAGAACAGACCTGATTCCAGTAGACTTCTCAGAATGACTACAGATCTTCTCATAGTCCAAAACAGTTAACAGGCACAGCAGAATCCCGATATGGGCCATTTTCCCAGACCAGCACACAGTAACCACGATGTTGCTGGAGCAAAATCAGCACAGCAGCAAAGGACAGGCGAAAACAGCAGCGTGGAAGCGCTCCGGTCAGTCCGTGGTATCCCCGGGGTGAAAGCAGGCCTCTGCAACAGCAGAACCAGGACAGGTGGAAAGCAGGCCCCTGCGGTGGTAAAATCCTCCTCCGCACAGCAGCACACGCCTGGTGGAAGCAGGCCAAGCCCGAAGCGTGGATCCACTCTCCGCGACGACTCCGGGGTAAAAACCTCTCCAGTACAGCCGTATTCTACAGGTGGGAGCAGGCCTCTGTAGATCGCAGATCGCAGGCAGCAACATGTGGAGCCGCTCCGTCTCTTCGCGACGAGCAGGCCTCCGTAAATCGCAGATCGCATGCAGCAACAGGTGGAGCCGCTCCGTCTCTTCGCGACGTCTCCGGAGGAAAAACACCTCAGTACAGCCGTACTCGACAGGTGGGAGTAGGCCTCCGCAGATGACTTACGCCCTATAACGATAATTTCCTGCTAACGATGACGCAATAGCCCCAGGGTTTCGAGCCAGGTCCCAGTATCTCGCAGAACAGTGCACCCAGCAGGAGCTTCCAGCTAGATTCGATCGATATGGACATAAATGCGAGTGAAGTCTAATCGGACAGGAGAGGAGACACGCAGCTCTGCATGAAAACCTGCAGCTCCGCCCGCTGCTATGGAGCGGAACAAAACACACACTTCAAGTTAGATCATCACCCTTAGCTATTTTAATTACCTCTTAAACTACATAAACTAGTTATATATGTTTATTTTTACTGTCGGGTCACTCATCATTACTGGATCAGCCAGCTGCATGAGACCACAGATGCTGACGGGCTGTCAGGAGAGGGGGAGGAAAAGAGAGGCCCGTCCTCCGTGTATTATTCTTATATTATTATATAGAGTCGTTATTCATTTGTTTCAAAGCTCAATAAATAACAAAGAAGACCTTTGACCGGCACTTTTCTAATTTTGTCCGGAAGATTTAAACTTTAACGGACATGTTGACCGGCGAAACCCCACCTCTGCTGCTAGATTTCGGTGAGTTTCCGTTATCGTCCTCGTGTGGCTGCAGCCTTAATGATACATTTACTACAACAATGTTTACCAGAGGGTGGGGATGGTTGAGTTCTTCAGCGACTCACTAAAGATAGACAACAGGGGACAGCTCCAGGGCACATCTTCTGAGCAGCCATTCTATGATCCCATCTGGGTCAGTGGCCTTGCCAACTTTTTACCTCATGAGCTGATGGTACATGTCCACTTCTGTAACAGGGACAGAGTGTGACTGCTCAGTAGAGCAATTGAGAGTGTCAAATTTGACATTGAAATCATTCTGGTCTCTAGTGACCAAGGTGGTCTCTTTGAGTGTTTTTCTCCTGAAAAGCCTGCCTGTTATTCATGCAGCTAAAGTCCTGTTCAAATGTGTCCTTTTAAGAACGTTTCTTTTCTTTTTTTAAATAGGTTGTTACACATCTGTTAGTGGCTCTGGAGAAAACCCTGGTCATTGCTATGTGATGCTTGCAGTTTTTTCTTAAACCTAAGGTGTTTTTAATGACTGATCCATGGTCTCCAGTTGTTTTTTTTAACAGTTTTGCATAGGATGGTAGCCAACATGCAAAACTTGAAGTGATCCATGGTTATCTTAACTCTAGCATGAACATCAAACAATTCTCAAAGGAAGCCCTGTAGATGCATTCTCAAACCGTTAGTTGGCGCTATAGGTGGTTACGAGTGTATGGAGCAGTTTATCTTCAACAGAAACCTGCATTGACGAAATTATTATGAGAACTATAGAAATTCAGAAATTAATCACTTTCTGAACTCATCACTTTTGATTTGCATTATTTATTTTTTCTTATGATGATCAGAATCCTTTTTTAACAATGTAGTTGTGTATATAGGTGGAGTCGTCTCCCAATATGGGTAGACTTTGAGGACTCCTACTGTACATCCTGATTTTTGCATTTTTGCTTTTACTTTACCTTCTACTTTATACAGTATTTACCCAAATGTTGCCTCACATGTTGAAGACTAATCAGTTATCAGTAACTCATTTGCAAATGATAAATGTTTTGTCAAAGGGATTATTACCAAGCTGAGATATGATTTTCGTTTCTCAGCATTATTGTTTTATTATTTGTGGAGAGCTTAGTAATGAGAACCATTGCACAAGAGAGAGAGTGTGTGTGCGTCTGTGTGTGCTTGCAAAATATACTACAAAGTACTGTCCTATTAATCACTGTGGATCATATATATCAAAATGTTTTATACTGTGTTGTCCCCCTGCGTGACAGCACTCAAACCCTTCAAGTATCCTTGCCACCTGCGATACTACAGTTGAATGGCAAGCCCATTGCCACCATCAATAACACAATAGTTTAGCCTCAGATAAAAATGATAAATGCACTGGTATTACTTCAGACCCTGATTCAGCCGACCATTTATTTTAATATTTCAGCAACTACCAGGCGCTATTGTTAATCACTTTAAGACTGCAGAAAGGCAGGGAGAAATCACAAAGAGCGGGAGAGCGGAGGAGCTGAGATGGGGTGACATACGTGGGAGGAGGGGGACGGAGGAGGAGGAATAGGTTTGGGGAATGCCACTTCTCATTGGGGGAGCTGTTGCTCATCTGTCGTGGGCTCGTTGGGGCATGGCTAAAGGCTCCCGTTCAGTCAAACTGCTCTCCTGTACGCATGACATTTCAATTACACAGCCAGCTCTCATAGCTCTCTCCACAGCCAGATAAGCCAATACGCCAAATGCCACACACACGGCCACCACACACTCACACACACACACACACACACGGCCACACACACACACACACACACACACACACACACACACACACACACACACACACACACACACACACACACACACACACACACACACACACACACACACACACACACACACACACACACACAATAGCGCATGCCCTGCAGGTTTTGTTTGAATGGATGTCATTCTGCCTTGTGACAGGTGAGTGCACTGTATGGAAACATTACCGGAAACCTGACTAAAATAGATATTTGAGTGATGATTCAATTTCTCTGAATTACTTGTAATATGCAATATATATAATGTAAGATGATAAGATGGCGTAACTAATAATAGGTAGGACAAATGACATTTCTGAGGAAAGAGGATAGATTTCATCATAATGAGACTATGAAAAAGACGGCACAGGACAGATGATATTGGTGGTGTTAAACTCAGAAACTATAATAGTTGGGAAGAGTGTATGATTGGGGAGATCTAATTCAAGCAGTTTCATAATGAGTTATATCAGCTGGTGTTATGCAAGCAATAAGGACGTACGAATAAAGGAAATGTTTTAAAGAGGGAAAGAGGGAAGTTAAAATGCCTCAATGTGGAGCTTACCAGCTTTGTGCTAAAAATCTAAGATAGCTAGAGTTATTTTTAGATTAGATTAGATATATTGTTTAGGAGACTACGTAACACAAGTCCAAACATATGGGTTAAAATAAAAAGCATCAACAATGACTGATCGCTGCACTTTTTTGCCATCTCTTGGCTTGTAAACACGATTGTAACACTTGACTGATTTCATGCTGAGCTGGTACTGTCCAATTGGTTGCTCTTAGTTATCAATGACACTGTCACACACTATTTTACACACAAACGGACAACAGCCAGTCCACATATGCACTATAAAAACATTCAGGAAATAATGACCATATTATATTTGTGAACCCAAAAGCTTGTTAAGAAAGTCTGGGGCAAATAATACAAACAATATTTAATTGCGACAAAGATTTTATCTTGCATCCTAAATAACCTTATTGTTTTAGATACACTTTGCACATTCTCGTGAGTTTCACAATGTGTATGTTCTATTTAATAATGCAATAATTTAATTTATCAATCCATAAAATAACCTTTTATGGATTCAAGGATCATTTATTATCATTCTGCACCACAGGGTTGCACACTGGAGTGTATCAATCAATCAATCAATGTTTATTTATATAGCCCAATATCACAAATGTTACATTTGTCTCAGTGGTCTTCACAGTGTGTACAGAATATCAGTATGACAATACGACACCCTCTGTCCTTAGACCCTCACATCGTACAAGGAAAAACTTCCGAAGAAAACCCAGTTTAAAGGGAAAAATGGGAGAAACCTCAGGGAGAGCAACAGAGGAGGGATCCCTCTCCCAGGACGGACAGACGTGCAATAGATGCCGTGTGTAAATTGAAAAGATAATACATTTGCAACATAGGTAGCAACATAGAGTGTAGTTGCAGCATGGTCCATTATGGTACTGAAAATAAAGTAGAAAAGAAATACTGAACAAAAGAAGTATAGTGTATTCCTGAAAAGAACAGACTAGCATCATTGGTACTGGGTGACTCAGTTAACACAACTTTACACAGCAATACAAAACATTTCTGTGTCTACTGTGTGCTGCCTCAACCAGAAGGAGGAAGGACTGGATCCATTCATTTGAATGGTCTTCACAATGGATATGTACAGTATGTGGAAAGGGCCCATTACCACATTTTTCAGCTCCTAAATAAATATCTTTGTGTGAAAGCTTTGTGCTGTTCTCACTTGTCCATCTCAGTCCTGTGGCACTATACATACCATTTTTTAGAAAGTAAAACAAGTCTTCTCCATGTAGCTGTTTTCATTTTTAGCTCTGTTTAGGCAAATGAAACCAAGTGAAGAAATCATCCCATTTTCACTGGCTCCATCTGAGAAACTGAATCCGATCTGCATGCATAGACTTGAATTTCCCAGGCATCACTAGATGTTGCATCATATTGCCTTACATAGTTCAACAGTCATGGCAAGCACTCCAACTAATTCCTTACATTCACAACATCCCTCAGTTTGTCTTTCTCATATTTTGTGAAATTAAATATCACTACTTACCTAAATGGAGCTGAAAAAAGAGCTAGTTAACTGTTTTAGGGTCATGGCAATCAGGATGTCAGAGAACCTGATGGTCATCTCACCCTAGATGAGAAAGCTCAGAAATGGCTGTAGGTCTTAAGTAATCTTAAAATGGCGAAGTTCCTCTGAAAAGTTATTGTTTATTCTTTAGAGAAGCAATGAAAAAGCAACTTTGCCACCATGTGTTGGCAAAAAAGTGTTTCTCCCATTTTGTGGTTGTCAAGATGTCAAATACCAAAATTAAAGCCTAATCCCACTGAATGTAATACGCAAAATCAATTCCAAATAGAGTCGTAGGTTTGCCTGTGGGGAAGTGGTTACACAGAGAAACAAATCACATTTACTTGATCATACAAGCAGCTAATATTGGCATACACATTGTGTTAAATATATTTAATAAACTGTACAGGTCTCTAGAAACACGTAGGCTGAGATGTACTATATTTAGTTTCAGAAATCTTATGAGATCATCAATGTTTTCTCCCTTTGTGAATGGTTTAGGCTTTGTGTGTTGTCTCATTTCAAGGTCTTTGTGATAGAAGTTGATGTGGCTCAGGTTCTACCTATTTTGCCAGCACCTAGAAGGTGTGAAGTGCGCTGTGAAACTTGATTTACTTGAGACCTAAAGACAAGGAGTTGGGGAGACTTGACATAAATATTGGCAAATGCAGTATGTTGTGTAATTTTGACTCTGACGTTTTGTGACGTTTGTCTCATAACGAGGTTGTGCAACATCTCCGTAACATTATACACACTTTCAGCTGCGTGTGCTGCTGGAACCAGAATCAAAGACAAACCTTTTGAAATATAAGTCTAGTGGATTGAATCTTTCAATAAAAAAGGCTTTTGATAATAACATAAATAGTTGTTGCTCCTTATAGCATGTCCCCTATCGCATCACGCATTAATTGATATTTGGTGCATGTATTGATTGCATCATGCTCACCCTGGAAGTATTGTAAAGTCAAAAGTATAATTTGTAAGTATGGTTTTTATATAAAAAACTGACTTGACTTGATACTGCATCGATGCATGTCCTTTGTAAGTAACCTAATGTTGTCTTTAAATTCTTGCTTCCACTTAACCTTCACTTTCCCTTCCTTCAAAGTGGAACTTCTGTGTGAACTATTCATATCTTAAACTGCACTGTAACTTTGTATTCATGTACTTTTTATTCATGTATTTTTTCTTTTATTATCTTTTACTGTTTTTAAATGCCTTTGTCTGAATGTCTTTCATTTTTGTAAAGCACCTTGAATTGCCTTGTGTTGAAAGGTGCTATATAAATAAACTTGCCTTGCCTTGCCTTGCCTTCAACCATTACCCACAGTCAGAAATGATCTTGCCTTTAGCCAGTTGTGTGTGTGTGTGTGTGTGTGTGTGTGTGTGTGTGTGTGTGTGTGTGTGTGTGTGTGTGTGTGTGTGTGTGTGTGTGTGTGTGTGTGTGTGTGTGTGTGTGTGTGTGTGTGTGTGTGTGTGTGTGTGTGTGTGTGTGTGTGTGTGTGTGTGTGTGTGTGTGTGTGTGTGTGTGTGGGATTTTGTAAAATAAATTGCTTAATATTATATTACATGTTACTTGTTACTAACATAATATCTAACAAGTTGTTAGACGCTTTTATCCAAAGCGACTTACATACTCAATACTGTGGGCAATCCCGACAGGAGTAATTTGGGGTGAAGTGTCTTGCCCAGGGACACAACGACATGCTGACTGCAGTGGGGTTTGAACCTGTGGTCCCCTGAATATTTGAATATTGTTATCACATTTCATATCAGGATCCAGTGACAACATACAGTATTGCACCAAAAGGAAACTCTTTAACCACCTACAGTATAGTGACATCGGCTGACTTTTTCACAGGTTGATAAGGATCACATTGTGCTGCAATATGTTTCCCTTCTAGCATTAGGCTGTAGAGGGATTTCCTCTTCATCATGATCTGTATTATATACAACATTGTTCTCTGTGTCTGAAATGGCCTCTTTCATTCCATTGGTGTTTTCACAGATCAGGTCAAGAGCCTCAAAGGCTCTGAACCTTTTTGTCAATAGACGGAAATGTGCTCAGAGAATTGAGGGTTCTGCTTTGTGAGCTGCGGAGACACTCTGGGGACAGATTGGCTTTCTGGGTCACGTGATTGATTAAACTTGACAAAGGCATTCCCATCCTTTGGGATTGTTAACGTGACGTGAAGTAAGCAATTAAAATGAAAGCAAAGCAGTTAAATAACAGCACTTTAGGTAGACAAAACATCCATCCTTGAGCTGCCTTTGTTGTCGAGGCCTTTTCACAATAAAGGAAAATGTGACTATTGACACGTGTATGTTAGCATATACATATACCCTCGTTTGGCAGTGGTAAGCAATTTCTTCAGGCAGCAAATTTCTGCTATTTAAAAAATATCTAAAATAGGTTTTACTAAGATTGTTGCCTCTTCACTAACACCTAACTACAGTCAGACACACGAGACATTGACTGTAGGAGATCAACAATGTCCACCATGTTAATGATGGGAGGTGTGGTCAAGTTGAGAGTGAAATGCAGTAATGTTATGTCAAATGTTGTGCCTGCTCATTACATGCGCGTCATTTTGAAAGAAACCTCTGTCTTTAGTGAAAGTTTAGGTTTACGCTACAGACTTACTTGCTTATCTTTAGAAAAATATTGCAATATTGGCTCCCCGTTTAGCTCAGTTGGAGGAGCTGGTGGCCCAAGTACTGGGGCTTGGTCCCCATGCATATGACCCAGGTTCAAATCCAGCCTGAGACATTTACCGTGTGCTTGCCCTTCTATCTCCCACTTTCAACACTATCACTTCAATTAAGGCACTGGTTGCCCAAAAAATGCTTTAAACGTTACTTACACGGACCGAATTGGCAAAACGTTAATTTCTCTTTAATTTCAAACTGGAACACCAATCTCCTGGGTTAGATTCCTGTGTTTAAATGGCCTGACCACCTCAACCCCCACCCACCCAAAGCAGACTTCCCCACTATTTAGATAGCCAGAAGTACAATTAATTCAGTATGCCTGTTTCTACCGGGAAGTGACATTTCAATGAAAGTTCATTCAATTTCACATAGATGTCCATTGGTGTAAAAGTAAAATCCTGGTTGGCTATGGCTCAGCATGTGGAGTAGGATTTCCACTATAATTGCAAGGTCGGTGTTTCCAAAGCTCCTCAAAAGTCAAAGTGTCATTAAACTAAACCCTGTACCCCTAAATTGCTCCCATTGGTTAAGCCATAACCTTGCACAGCTCCCTGCCATTAAGTGTGAGTATGTCAATGGATGAATATGAGTCACATCAATAAAAGAAAAAAAAAATGTGTTTAATTCACCAGTTCTCAATATGAATTTAGCTGGTAGCTTACATCTTAGCACAACATTAGCGTACATTACTTGCTAACAATAACATTAACAACATTAGAACAAAAACTGTCAGCATATGATTACCAATCATACACATATCCATAACTCCATGTCAAGCACTTGAATAAACCTTTATATTTTCAACGATTTAAAAATACTGAATTTATATCAGTTCAGTTGGCCCAGGTTTTCTTAATGGCTTTAAACCCATTTATGTGCAGCTACGTGATATAAAATATCTCTGTTTGAATTAGCTTGTATTACTTGCCAGAACGTAAGTGGGTACCACAGTGCTGATGGGGGTCAGCATTGGGGCATAAATTACACATGGACTGTTTGGATTTGGCTATAAACCTTCAGCATCCAGCCTCCGGGGGGTGCAGTTCAGGCATAAAACAAATTGCACTATGCTCCTTTCTGTCAGCTGATGAATCCAATTGTACCTGCTTATGCTCGGTTGCTGCTGCTTAGACTTTAGTAGCTCATTATGTTGCCACAAGTTTCACCCTGGGGACAGAAACATTTTGCATCCTGTCAAAATAAAGAACATGATTAAATTAAAAGCAACTATGACTCAAGATAACGGATGAGCAAGTCTGTCCAATGTTTACCAAGGTTTAGAAGGAAAATAAAGATTAGGTTGGTTCAGGGAAACATGGTAGCCATTGGCTGGATTTTGCAAAACATAGGATCCAGCATCTTTGGACAAAAGCTGGGACTGAAAGTCGGACTACTTCAGTCCTCGCTGCATTGATTTCTATATATTTGGATTTAATTTCCATTGTTTGATTAATCAATGTTTTTTAGCTTATTAGTGACCTTGTTACAAAATCACCAGCTCACAAATAGTTGGCATTTTAAGTTAACCGAGAATTATGATAAAAGCTTTCTTCATTTCAAGCTGACTGACATGCTAGGTCATTGTTATTTCCAGGCTGATCCAAAGATGACAGTTCAGCCACAGACCAGAATTATGTCTTTAATGATATATCTTCTCTCTTTAAATCAGTGTGCAATTGCTGCTAAGCATCTCTCTGTGCACTCTGCTATGTGTCTGATACCCTCCTTGGAGCCCACAGCTACCACTTAGCCTGTCCAGAGGAGTAGAATATCTATCAGCATTATAAAACCAAACCTTTGATCAAAGGGATTATCAAGAACTTGCAATTTAGAGTTAAAAAGAAGCAGCTGATAGGTTGAACTGCTAAAACCGTTCAGCTGACAAAGTAGATAAGGCTCAAGAGGAGTGCTGGGAAGAACTACACAATACCGATTCCAAAGCTGTGTGTGTGTGTGTGTGTGTGTGTGTGTGTGTGTGTGTGTGTGTGTGTGTGTGTGTGTGTGTGTGTGTGTGTGTGTGTGTGTGTGTGTGTGTGTGTGTGTGTGTGTGTGTGTGTGTGTGTGTGTGTGTGTGTGTGTGTGTGTGTGTGTGTGTGAGTGAGAAAGCCTTGAGCCATCTCTGCAGTAAGTCAGACTGTCTCTGCGTTTCTCCATTTAACATCCTGTATTCCAGAAAACAGGCAAATTCAGTAATTTTAATGAAGATTTACTATAACGGTAATTGGTATCACAGCAAACCAAAGTGAAAATGTATAGAATGGGCAAAATGTTGTAAAGGAAAGGGAATGTGAGAGGTAATACAAGGGAAATTATTTTCCAATCAAAACGTATGGTTTTTCATTTCAAGGCAGAATGACAAAAATTCATATTGAATATTGATTAACATAACTATTATTTTCTTGAGGAATCATTAATTGTTTGGGCTTCAATAGAAACAATTAGTTTATTTCAGTTGATTTATCTTGTCAGGCAAAACCTATTGGCTATTCAGATGATTTAAATAAAAAACAAATAAAGTGGGACATCTCCATATTTGAGAGGTTCAAAACAGCATTCGCTGTCAAAAAAGTTGCCGATTATGTTTGTGTTTATTTACCATTGGTCAAAGATTTGCTGCAACTAAAACTGACAGACATTCATCTATTTATAACTGAAGGTTTCAAGGTCATTCCTTTTTTGTCAGCTGGCAATAGCAACAAAACACTAACTCATATATCAGGATATAAATGCAAAAAGGAAATACACGCACAAACACATATAGGAGAGGGGGCAGAGCAGAGAGGCTGCCAGTTAGCTGGCGCCAGGGAGCAGTTGAGGGTTTCCATATCTTGCTTAAGGGCACCTCGGCAGTGACCCAGTAGGTGAACGGGCACTTCTCCACCTACCAGTCCACATGAACCAGCAACCCTTCGGTTCCTTCGCCAAGTCCCAAATTGAATAGACTTGCTCTATATTAATGAGGAACATTGATTAATAGAACACTGTAAATTGTTTTTGAATATTGACAAGATAGCCATCCAGATGCTTTTCCTCTGATTAGGACGTCTTAATCATGAGCAGCATTGTTTTTGTATTGCAAAGCAGTTAGCCCTTGTATTCTAGCCCAATATTATAATGTTAAGACCTTGGTTGCTTACTGTAGAAAAGAGACTAAGATTTTACAACCATGCTAGCAGCACTGTTATACTATACTTAATGCTAACATCAACATGCTAATATGCTGAGATTAAGCAGATGATGTTTGCCAAATTGACCATCTTAAATTAAACTGTTAACATGCTACACAAGTTATTTCAACTCTGACGTAGGTTCGCTGGTATCTGTTCAAGGGTTTAAGTGGCTTCAAGTTTGTTGCATCCAACAGTTTGAAAAAGCTTGACAGGCCTGTAGTTCTTGCTAAGTTATAATTGTAGGATTTCTGTTCAGGGGGAAGGGTCAATAGGCCCAGCGAGTATTTCTAGAATCAGGGAAGGTGGTTGGGCTGTGCTACAGCCTCCTGTTAGTCTCCTCATTATAGCATTCTGACAACATCCACTCCTTTGGCTCCCCAGCAGCAATGAAAACTGAAATTCTAATCCTTTAAACCAATGGATATGGCAGTTGAACCTGGAGGAAATACATGATGCAGCATGATAAACACATTTCTTCAAAACAGGCTTTGTTTGGATGTGTACAGTATGTGATGATGCCTGGCGCGAGGATTGCCTGTTGTCTTTAGCTGATGATATGGATTAGCTGTCCCTCTCTCTGTGCCCAGCTCTGTTTCTTCTTCAATCTGTTTAGCTCACACACAAACACACACCCACACCTCTGTTTTCCGCCTGCCTTCTTCCCATCACTTCGCATGCGGCCCTCTGACTCGGCTCGCCAGTGTGGATTATAGCTCTCTCACAGCTATCATGATCTTACACAAACAACATTTGTCAGCTCATTTATCACTGTTCTCCCCCGGTTGTCTACTCTCTTCTATTCATCCACGCTCTATTTCTGCATCCCTGCCTCCAGGGCGAAAATGCATGTTACCTCCAATACTGAAAATAACCCCCAAAAGTCCCCTTTGATATTTGCGCAAATCTGCAAATGTCAACGGCGATAATTGATGCTTGACTTTCGTGGTAACTAGACGGGACATGAGCACCTTGTAGAAAAGACGTGATGTGTTTTCATCGCATACCAGTGTCAATTAGGGCTGCACGATTCATCGATTTTAAATCGAGATGATGCGATTATCAAATCGCAAAGCCTGCGATTTGTTTTAACTTTTTTTTACATTTTTATTTTTTACATTTTTTTTTTTTTCTTCTTGTGGGTCAGTCATCCACACCAATCAGAAGTGCTGTGCTCCACATGTACCAGCCATTGTTAATCAATCAGAAGTGGCCCATGATAGAAGGTGATAGACAGATTGATCCAATCACCTGCCAAGTGCTTTTGAAAGTGCCTGCCCTTTCCAAATGGCTTCCTAGATAGTTTGGTGAAACAAACCATCTGAGTCAGGTTAGTGATGCTCCATCACGTGTTTCTATTACAGGGTGAATCTTTAACTGAATCTTGACTTTAAAGCAACCCGACGGAAGTTTCATGTAAGTTTAGTTCTTGCACTCGTAGCTCGGGCTGCGGGGCGCTAGAGACAAGAGTATGTTGATACGACCTTCCTAGACACAGTTATGGCTGCATTTTACAATAAACTTCTATTGGGTCGCTTAAAAATAAATATCACAATTCGAATCGCAATCGCAATATTTGTCAGAAAAATCGCAATTAGATTTTTTCCCAAAATCGTGCAGCCCTAGTGTCAATGTCACTTTGTGCAAATGATTATCGCGTGATCAAATGTGATAAGAATTGCTCTGGCTTGCTGGGTCAACAAGGTGCATGTGAGTCATATAAACGCTTTGATAAACATCAATGCTCAAAGTAGAATGAAAATGCTCGTACTGAAAACAACCTAGCTATTTATGCGTCTTTGAGCAGGGTTGGTTTCTTCAGATTTACAGAGATAAATGACCACATAGTCATTGAAATAGCAATGTCCCGTATGTTCATTGCCTTTGCTTGCTTAAGCCTTTATATAAAATATATTTAGATCCTGGTTTACCATCTAGTTCAATTAATTGGAAGAGACTAACAACATTTACATCAAACCATATTCAAGTTCCCCTGGGAGGTAATTCAGGGAAAAAGTCACTGCTGAGTGGTTTTCAATGTATTATTTGGGCCTGAAATGTTGTTTGTGTTGAATACAGATTGTGCAATGTCTCACCTTTTGGTGATAGGCTATTACCATAGTTCAGTTAAAATTGTTTTTTGTTGAGAATGTACTCTTTGAATAGCTGTTGCCAAGTTATTTCAGTGGCTTTATTTTTGGGCTTCATTATGTATTGCAGCTTACCTTTACTTTAAACAACAATGTTGCCAGTTTGCATGCTCAGAATGGACATCAAAATGGGCCTCAAATGCCTGTACCATCTGGATTTCTTATGGAAACTGTCCAATTGCATTTCAGAAAAAATAAACTTATTTTCTTTTTGTTAGTTTTTTATGAATGAACGGCTTGCATTTTTTAACACTGTGCAATTTATAGCAGCACTTTACAACAGCTAAGCATGTTGACAGCAGCTGTCCAGAAGAAGTGAGTCACTGTAAAATGAAAAGAGGAGCAGCACATATACAGTACCCCTTATCTTTGTTGGCGGGATATGAAACAATCTGTGTCTAATACAAAAAACAGAAATGACAATTACGTTCAGGGATAAGAAAGTGAAAGTACACTGTTAAAGGTCACCTATTATGCAAAATCCACTTTGTCATGTCTTTTATACATAAACATGTGTCTCTGTGTAAAGAGACTCTGAAAGTTTCAGGAACAAAGATTCTCTCATTTTTTTGTCCTGATCCATTTATTTAGCTGATCAGATTTTGGCCACTTTATGTCATAACGATTTTTTGGCTTGTGTAACCATTAGCCAATCACCAACCAAGTTAACCCCCCCACCTTATCACCTGAATCTCCTCCTAGAGCACCATTGTGTTCTTTTCAACCAAATATCTCGCAGAGGGGCGTTGGCTACTTATTTTCATCTAAAGTAAAAGACAGAGAATCAGCACTTTTGAAACAGGGCTGAAACAGAGGGGTTTATGGGATGCTACAATGGGTGATCTGTTTGGTATTTGAAGCCAAATACTTCAGAGACATGTTTGTATAAATCTGAGACCTATAATATATTGATGAAAAACAGTATAATAGGGGACCTTTAAAAGATAAGGGTTGATTTGTAAAACTCTCATGTACATGTGTACTAATGAGTATGAGCCCCTTGACGTACTGTGCATTGTGCCCACAGTGAACAACTGCTTACATGGAAGCAAGTGAAGAGGATACTCATTTACAGAGACACCTCTATAAATAGATCGTTCACATAGCATCGTGATAGAATAGTGTAAAGACAAAGGTACATCTCATGTGTCCTTCCATCCTGATGCGATCAAGCAGATATTGCACTTCCCTTTTGAGAACTTTGTCCGTCACTGATGGAACCGCCACTAAGATGACTGAAACCTCTTGATACCTCAATAAGAGAGATGAAACTTTATTGATTCCTGAGAATAAATTGGATCATTGCAGCAGCAACACAGGGATAAGGTGCGGAATGGGAATGAGATAAATGGTCTATATGCACACAAAGAGAAGAGAGGAGGAAAGAGTAGAAATAATGCAAAAAATGTATCTTGTTAGTAGTTTAAGTGGAATGTATTGATTGGAATTATGGATTGACATGTATGTTTTCAGAGTTTGAGATTAAATGTGTTTAAATGTGTTTCCTCAGATTTTATTATATGATTTATTATCCATTTATTATATCATACCTTCAACAAACCTGACCTTTGTGCAGCTAAACATGTTCTATTTTAAGAAAACTGTCAAGATGTTTATTCCAATTTACATGAAGAGTTGTTTTTTTTATAAATAAGGGTATGCTTGTTGTTATAGTGTGTTTATTAGCTGTTCCAATACTGTCAGTACATCATACTTAGGACCACAAAATAAACATATGCAACTAAATATCCCAAAAAATGAATTTTAACACCAACATTATAGTTTCAAATCAAGGCAGCCCCATAAACACCAAACATGCTTCACAATTTGTATAAAATAGTACTCCCTCCAGTCAAAGATCCTAAAAGACAATTCAGGAAAAGCGATAGCAAAGGGATCCCTTATCCTTAACATAGATTTCATATACAAATACCAATCGTAAAATTACCATTTAAAGGACGAATGTTAGCTACTTTGAAAACATTTGTGAACAAGACAGATAGTCTATAGCAGGGGTATTCAACTAAAATTCAACGAGGTCCAGTTAGAGAAAATCTCCCCATGCAAAGTTCCGGAACATTAAAATGTCTAAGTTGCTTTATGAATTAGTGTGATATATATTGAAGTAGCCTGTACCTTTATCAACAACAATCAACAATCAACAACTGACTGCCAATCAAATAAAGAAAGTACAATTCATAAACAACAATATTTATTGTCAATTAACATTGAACTATACAGATATACAGTACTGTGGATATGTGTAATGTTCCTCTCGGGCTGCATTTAAAAATAAAATAGCTTTTGATTGGTGTTCATTGGTTAGCCTCGGTTAGCCTGCCCTGGAACGATATTTAGATTTAATTTTGATCCTGGTGGACTGATCATATTGGGCTCTGAGACTGCTTATTTTTTGTGACCTCAGTTCTGACTTGAGAGGGAATGTTTGGTCAAACACTTTGTGTTTTGTCTCATAGTGGCGTTTTGGCACTTTTAATGAGCGCCACGGTCTCTGAACAAATGAGACACACTGGTTCTGTGCTCCCAGTGGGCAGGATGAACATGAATGAGGAGTCCGTCCACTCAGGGTTAAAAGCTCTGTTCTCACTGTCCACTTTCCTCTTCTTGGAGAGCACCATGTGTAATTATTTGTCTCTCCCTGTCTGCCGCTAACACGCCTGTTCACTCTCCTCTCCGCTTCTCTCCTTGTATCGCTAATTATTCTCTTCACTCACTTTCCTCTCCGCTTCTCTCTGCCGCACTCTCATCTCTTCTTCTGTGTTTCTCTTCTTCTGTGTTTCTCTCCCTGTATCACTCCCTCGTCTCGTTCGCCCCCTCTCGGCAGCGGTTAAAATAGAATCACACTGTCAAAATTGAAATCCCCTATTAATGTATTGATTATAGGTCCGGTGTAGGTACCATCATAGATATATATAAACACTAGATGGCTCAAGGGGGAGTCGCCAGCGTAGCTCAACGGCGGCCATCTCGCCACAGTCAACAACTACTGCAGCTGTTGTAAGGTGAGTGATCTGCACAAAAATACTCTTAACTCGCTGAAATCTTGACTGATTTACAAACGGTTTGGTTTATTATAAACGTTATTAGCATGGCTATGATACAGGAGACAACAAGACATGTTGAAAATGATTCATGATTATAAAGATAAGTATGCATTATCATAACTACATCTTTGATGTTTATAACAAACCAAACCGTTTGAAAATTGGTTGAAAATTGAGCAATCTATGGTTATTTCAATAGTGCACCATAGACATAATGTTATGAATGAGCGAGCTGCCTGTGGCAAGATGGCCGCCATGTGGCAACGTCGGTCTCCATTGGCCAGCAGCGCGGGTGAGTCATCTAGTGTTTATATATATATATATATATATATATCTATGGGTAATATATGTGCACGGCCTACCAGATCAGCACGGGGTCCGTTACGCTTACTAATGACGTCACGCATTGGCTGTACGGCAACCCAAGAGGACATTTTACACGGCCAAATTCCGTAGCCCACAAACTGAAATAGAATGATCAAGTTATAGTAAATAATAACAAACTCCAGTGTTATAATTCCATACTCATAAATAAAATGACATGCAAATAAAATGTTCTTGGCTGTGGACTTGTACTCTACATAATAATGTTGAGCTCATGGTAATCTAATTCAATAAACAATAACTGCAATGAACAGATAGAATTTTCTGACTCGTAAAATTATTGGATATGGGGTAATTTGGTAAATGATTCTGTGATGAAAAATGTATATCTTTAAAAACTGCGTTGGTGTATTATCACATTTGATTTCTAATGTTAAATAAATTCACAGTTATTGTCAAACAGGAGTTAAATCCATTTCTCGCTTATTCAAAGAATGTATCTCACCATATTCATATTTAAATGATCGGAAATTACGTTGTAATGATAATAAATCACCTCCCTCGTTCAGATTAATGTGGATTGTTATTTTTTAATATTCTTTGCTGAATCTGGCCGTGTAAAATGTCCTCTTGGGTTGCCATACAGCCAATGCGTGACGTCATTAGTAAGCGTAACGGACCCCTTGCTGATCTGGTAGGCTGTGCACATCTGGTACCTACACCGGGTCCGTATAGGTCTGGGTCCGGATCCGGACCGCGATCCGCCTGTTGCCGACCCCTGGTCTACAGCAATACTAGCAGCTTTGTGAGCCTACTAAGGCAGGGCTTAAAAATGCTGCAATGGACACCAACTAACTGATTATGGTACTAGATAGGATGTTAAGGGAACACCAAAGTTATAACAATTTATCTTCAGGAGATGCATTAATGAGTAATGTCAATCGATACACCATTTTCAAGTCAGCGGATCATCAAAGTCATTCTCTGGGTAACTTGAACGTACCTATTCCATAGTTGTTGAGATATTCAAGTGGCACTGACTGACTTTGCCATCCTTAGAGCGGCAACAATAGTGAGGCTAAAAATATCGAAGGCATTATCAAAAGACATCGAAGGCCTCATTTACAACCGTTGCATACAGAAGGCATGCAGCATTAATATTCCTAATTCCTAAGGAATGATTAGGATTTATTAAAACAAACACAAGCTTGTATGTACATGCACTTTAGACAGATGCCACGTTGTACATTTATGACAATTTATTTTAATGATCCTCATCCATTTCAGATCACTTCTGAGGCAGAAAATTGAATACATTTGTTTATGTCAAGCGGCAAACTCTGGGGAACAGCCGGGACGCCAATACAGAAGTGCCACACACTGCAGTTCATACATGGGCCGCTAGGGACTGGCTGCAGAAAGGAGCAATTTCCATAGACCCCCATTTTAAAATGCCCAACTTTACAGCAGAAAAAAACATGTTTC
This sequence comes from Pseudochaenichthys georgianus, assembly GCF_902827115.2. Lineage (NCBI taxonomy): Eukaryota > Metazoa > Chordata > Actinopteri > Perciformes > Channichthyidae > Pseudochaenichthys > Pseudochaenichthys georgianus. Next base: position 10,358,963 of record NC_047522.1, on the reverse strand, counting down.
TACCCATGGATGCAATAAATATTATTATCGATATAGTAGATTCCACCTTCATGATTATGCATCTGTGAGTGAATTGTTTTCTAACACGACCCTTTTACTTATATTAGGTCTTAAAGTGTTTGCATAAATTAGGGCGTGGTCACTTTGATGGACACGTACATGCCTCACTGTCAGCTAACAGCAACTTGTCCACTCTGCTAGGCTACAACCATAGAGGCTACAACGTTAGTTAGTCATAGTACTGTACTTGACCCTTTAGCTTTAGCCGTGTTCGTGGTGATTGTGCCTTTTAGGGAATATTGTTACAAATACCAGACAATTAAAATGTCGTGCTGTGCGCTTGAATGTACTAACAGAACTTCCAAGAAGTCTAAAATGATAATATTATACATGTTAACCCCGTTCGCAGGTGTTTGTGTGCTTGGTAGCTTAGCTTGTTACTTATTAGCCAGCTAAGGCAGGGTTGCCAACTCTCACGCATCTGGCGTGTGACACACGCTTTCACTCTCAATCTCACGCTCTCACGCTGCCCAAACTATTCTCACGCCAAAAACAAAATGAACCAGCGATCGTTTTTGGTTGGTTATTTACAATGTTGAGTTGACAGCTGCTCAAGCTGTCGATCTGCCCCCACAACTCTTAACAACGTTAACAGACAGCAGAGCAGTGGGAGCCGGTTGGTCAATCCCCGACCCGTATTGCGCATGCGCAGATCTAAGATCCAGTAGAAATTATAAAAAGTAAAAGTCTGCTGCTTATTGTTCTACTAGGCCAAATCAAATCAAGTTTTATTTATATAGCACATTTATAAGCGATTTTTGGTCGAGCCAAAGTGCTGTACATATAATAAAAATAGCCTACAGTGGAGACACTTTACAGCAAATACAACAGCACAGATTGTTCAGATTATCAGTATGAGAAAAACGACACCCTCTATCCTTAGACCCTCACATCGTACAAGGAAAAACTTCCAGAGAAAACTCACAGTTTAAGGGGGAAAATGGGAGAAACCTCAGGGAGAGGAACAGAGGAGGGATCCCTCTCCCAGGACGGACAGACGTGCAATAGATGCCGTGTGTAAATCGAAGAGATAATACATTTTACAGCATATAGACCGAATGTTAGGAAATGCATGTGTCTGTAATAAGAAGATTAATCCACGAGGATGTCAGCTACAATCCTGTGGAAGCCATCAGGGAAGCAGCATGAAAACGTTTTTTCAGGCCAAAATAGAGTCAAAGAGTATATGAGAGTGAGAGTGCGTTAATTAATATATTTGGCAGTTTGGAGTAAGTCTGTAGATTTGTTTGTGTGTGTGTTTCACGTATAGGCCTCTCATAATTAATTTTGTTGGATACATTTTCCAGGAAATTTTTGCGATAAACGATAATATTGTCGGCACCGTTGTATGACCATTTTAGACCCCTGACATCATGATAATATATAATAATAATCATTCAAGTACATCTTTTCAAACTGCTAGTCACATCCTCATATAAATGGAAATGTATTAATGTCAGAAAAGTTATCGAGTTCATTTTTATTTATCGTACGATAAGTCAATTAATTGCTTATCGCGACAGGCACATAATAAAACAGTGGAAACAAACATGCGTTTGACTTTCATTAGTGAATGAAACTTTGTGCCCTTTATAGTCTGTGTCCAATATTGTGTATTTGTATATATTGTATATATCCTATATATATGCTAAGGTCCCACTACTGACACGATAGCAGTCATTTAGTGCGCATATGTGTAATTAAACCCATGATATCAACATCTCACTCCAGCCAGGTACCCAAAGTTGGCAACCCTGGCTAAGGACGTAACCCTTTATGCATACATATACATTTTAGTTTATGATTCAGCCTTGGGTAAGACTTTTATAGTCTATGGCTATGACGCCCATAATGCTAAACGGGAGCAAATGTTAATAGGGGACCCGATTATCCCAGTGGTGGCCGCCGGAGCTAACGGAGCCGCAGGGGGCTAGTTCCAGCCGGCGTCCCGGAGCTAGCCCACTGCGGCTCCGTTAGGTCCGGGCGGTGGAGTCCGTCTTTTCTCAACGTGTGAATGACAAGCATTACGAATAACAAAATATAGCTAATTCTCTTGCAGATTGTCTCAATTGATTATGAATGTAACGTTTATATAGGGGAACTACACTGTTAGCAGTAACTTGGTATGCATGTATTTCATGTTAGCTTAGCTTCTTAGCCTGAGCTAGCTCTGTTTACTTCCAGTTCGGAGGCAGCAGGTCCCGCCTCGGCTCCGCCTCTTTGCCCTTATTTGGAGCAGGCGGGATTAGACTCTGACGTCACAGTCGAGCTGTTAGTGGCCGACTCTGTCTACTAAGGGCTTCACGGCAACTCTGCAGAATCCTATGGGTGACGTCACGGACACTACGTCCATTTATATATACAGTCTATGGTTTATGCACGTCTGAAACATCTGTCTCTGTTGTACTATGCAGCCTAGATTCTGTTGTTTTGACCCGATAGCTAAGAAGATCTATTCCATCTATCACATAGACGCAAACACACTTGTTTGATTCCTAGCTTACAAGACAGTTTGCTTCATGTCTTGTTCCACAACTCCTGCCTCTGTCCACTAAATGTAACTATCAAAAGCAGGCATAAAGTAATTGCGTATATAACCAAGTGTAATTCAGGTGGCTTTTGTTTTGTAAATGGCTTTAGTGAGTAAATGGCAGAGCTGCAAAGGGCAAAGTGAAACACTGCACTGGCTGCCAAACAATCTACATCTTCTCCGCCCATCTCACCTGACACTTCTTTGTCAACTGCAGTCAAATAAAGTCTGTGAAAATGAGAGAAACAGTATTAGCATCCTGCTACTGAGTGTTGTTGCCCACAAGGTTCCTACCTATCTTAAACAATGCATTTCTGGCATCCACTGCAATGTCTGACCACTTTGTTTAATTCCAGGAATTGTCCTGTTTGATGAACTGACTGCATTAAAAGCTGCTCCAGCTATCAGCCTCTTTCTTTTGTTACTAACAGCGCTGCCTTTCTCCCCATCTAACAATGAGTATATTAATATTCATGAGGGTTTGGAATTGATGGTTAATTGTGGGTGTATTGTGGGCGGAAGGGGAGGTGTGCACATTTTTAAATGGATTTTGATTTATAAAAGGGAACATTGCGAGCACACAGCTTAATAAATTGTATTATGTTTGCCTTTTTCCATATGCCACATCTGTCTATCACATATAATGACCTGAAAAGTAGATCAATGTGATTAAACGTTGTCTAAAATCATAAATATATCTGAGCTTGTGTGTCCACATACAGAGGCATTTTGACCGGACTCTCATTAAGGGGGATGAATCACAATCTAATTAAAAAGTGATGTCAAATATAAATGAAATAAAATCACACTAATACTCAATGCCAGTTGAACACATCCATCTCAAAAATGATCAACCAATTGTTCAAGCTGTGTTTAAAGTCACAGTCATTCCCTCCCCTCTCCTCTAAGTGTCTACCTTCTTTCTATTTCAGTCAGTGGTAAGTGGGTGGCAGGAGTCAATCCCAGCACGGCCTGCTGCGCTGGTATTTTCAGATTTCAGGTTTTGCGGCAATCTGTAGAATGTCAGAGGATTTATATAGAAGGGGGATACATGCCATGCGATGCATCCTAATCACTGGCCAAGCCTACTGGCAAGTGTACTTAAGTTTCTGAAGCTCCCCTCCATATTAAGGAGTCACAGATGGAATAATTTCATTTGTGGAACCTGCTCCAAGCCTTGAACCTTGTTCATTACAGAGTGGGGGTGGTGTTATGGCCAATTCATTTTCACACTGTTAAATTAATATGGACTTGGAAAACTTAGAGAATTATTTTTCATAAAAGCACAGTTCATGTAATACCTTATTATTATTATTGTTTAAAAGAATGGAACTTTAGATTTTAACTAGTTTTTACTCAATTTCTGTCCACCTTTCCACTGATTATGTCACAGTCTGTCTCACCTAATATATACCACAGTAGATCTTGTGACACCTGAGATACAACTCAAAATAAGATATTTTCAAGGGCCTTTGACTTAACGACTTAAAGACACTTAAGATGCAATGTCTAAAAACAAGACATTATATCTGATTGCATTGTTACTACCTAAGTTATTATGTCTTATATCAAGTGTGAAGATGTATTCTGACTAGAAATTTGACAAATATACTTTTTGGAGTTTTGAGTTTTTGCAGTGTATATACTGTAAACAAGGCCCCTCCGTTGCTATTTTGCTATCCGTCCACCTGATGCACATGTTCTTTACCTACGAACTAACTGCGCCACCCACATGCTTACCCCTTTGGGGGTAAGGTGTAGACTGACTCATCATCATTTATGAGCGTCACCTGTGACATACACACACACACACACACACACACACACACACACACACACCCAAGAGCGACACATTTTCGACTGTTGGGAACTACTACACAGACGCCAGAGGCAAGACATTTACCCACGCAGAAAATGTACACTGTTACAAGCTGAACATGAACAACTGGGCTGAACCAACGGCCTTGCTACTGAGAGAGGAGCGGAGGAGTCGCTAAACGAAAACAACCGAGGCCTGGCAGGGGAGTCAACCACAATCCCCCCTCCCTCAGATACGAAAGGGTAGCACTCATTCTACAAAGAATAGGCATATACACGTTCATTACAACACAGAGGGCATGAGGTTGAGGGCTTGCTGTCCATTAAGTTATTTAGTATGAGCCTGGATCAGCAATGCGCTTTATCAGCCTGTCTGTGCTGTGGCTTAGTTAGATACAGCACCTGTTTAGTGAACATGACATCCCGGAATAAAGCACAGCAGTGCCTGATTCTTATAAAGACATCGTTAAAGTGAGGTTTGTCATTTTTGTTCCTGTCACACCTACAGTATTGGTTGAGATCAGGCACAATAAATACTTAGAAAAGTTTAGAGAAAGATTATATAAGTGACTGTGATTGACTGTTCAAAATGAGGAAACAGACAGCTACTGTCATGTTTTTTTTTTTTTTTACTTTTACATCTGTAACTTTTTGACATATCACTACAGATCTGATATGAGAGAAGTATAGGGAAAATGACAGAGGTGCTGTAGTTAGTTAAAGTGCCTGAGATTGCTAGGTTCAAAGCCGAACAGTGTCTCAATCTGATTATATCGTACATAAAACACCCACCTGTTCTGTGTCTGTTTTACTTCATCATAACAAGCACATTTAAAATATTCTGGTTTTCTTTTTCAAATAAAGCAAAGCCTTGAGTTCATTTTTGTAGATCCAAATAAAAAATATGGATAGACTCCAACAAAAAATGCATGAGACATCCTGTTGTTGACACCTGAAAAATACATTAAACCTAAAAGAAGAGTTAGATTGAGGTGTTGTGGCTTATGTGTTTAAAAGCGCCTGTAAGATAAAGTATACCTACTTTATTTATATCAATGCAAACCTTTGTTAAACTAAACGTATCCCTAAACGTCAGATGAATGCATGTGGAATGCATGTGGTCGAGCAACTAAAAGCACCGCAATGAATAGGCTATATTTTCTGTTTTTATATTTTCATCACAATCTTTTTGACACATTTGGCAATTGTCGGCCTGGGCATATTATGCCGAAATAAGGCATGTGTATCGCTAAGTAGTTTTCTACTCCCACCACCAACATCACAGGATCTTTAGCCATGAGGATGGGAGGCAGGCCTTTGTAGAGCCCGACCATTAGGTCAACACATTTGCTGAAGGAGTTGAGTTGGAACATCAAACTCAACTTCCTGTCCTCCTCAAAGAACATAGGGTCCTTTATTGAAGCCTCATGCAGGTAGGTTTGAATGTCTTCATACTGATTGCACAGGATGAAGGATGGGTAGGAGCTGTTGACTGAATTTTCATAACTTTGTAACAGATGGAAAGTGATTCTCATGGGCGGGACAAATACTAGAGTTATGGAAGTCCTCGTCCTTTAGGTGTTAAGGTTGTCTTTACTTATTGCCTTGTGCAGACGTGTTTCTAAGGCTGCTCCTAGAGTGAGTTCCATCTGGTCCTGACATCAAGTATGACTAGTTGTGTTAAAGGTCTGAAATAACAAACAGAGAGGAAAATTATTGCAAATACCACAGATACGAAAACAAACATCATGATCTGAATCAGGTAAATCATTACATGGCATTTGTTCCCCCCTTCATTTTCTATTTCACTAGCATTGTTATAGAATAGATTAATATCAATCAAAGAATACACTTCCGTCACGGTTTCATTGATATTGAAAAGGTAACAGTACTCCATATTTATGTTAGAGGTAGCTATGGTTGAAGAACAAACAGTACAATATGTTGCTCGCAGGTTGCAGGGATAGAAAAGCAGAGAAATAAATGCAAGGATAATGCATCATGAAAGAGTTGAAAGAGAACATTGAGGTTGTTGGCCTGATATCCAGCTAAAGGCTATGTCAGCCCTCAAGACTTGGAGCCGTGACAGACAATTGTCTTCAGCCAGGCCCTTTGGACATCTAAGAACAACTGGTCCGCAGTCCTCAGGCTAAGAACAGTGGCATATGGAGAGGGAAGGTCAACAGTGTAGGCTGGAGCAAAATCTGTCTGTGACTTTAAAACAAGGAGAAGTATAACAATCATTTCTGCAGGGCAGTGCACGGAGGCATGGGCTCAATCTATAGTCCTTGTAAGTTAACCGATATTAGAATGCGTAGAAGCTGGAGAAGGTCAAATGATTTTCGTGTTTTAGGGCAAATACCTTGTGATAGTAATGTAATTGACTAGAAGCAAAGCTGAAAAAGCCTGTGGTTACTGTCAAACATTACAATACAATGTTTAGAGTGTTAATGTTACTGAAATGTTGACTGATTCTGTTAAATATCTATTATATTTGTTGTTGAATAGCAAAAGTACAAAAGGCAGAGGTTGAAGAAGTACTCAGATCTTGTAATTAAGTCAAAGTAGAAGTAGCAGAGTGTAGTAATACTACAAGTTAAAGTAAAATGCTACTCAAGTAAAAAGTGCAAAAGTATTGGCATAAAAATATACTTAAAGTACCGAACAAAGTATCAGAAATGCTCAAGTAAAGTACAAGTAGCCTATCAAAATGTTTTACTTAAGTACAGTACTTTAGTAAATGTATTTAGTTACCTCCCACCTCTGACAAAATGTCAGTACTAACACAAACTAATACAGGAATTTGATAACAAAAAGACTAGTCATGAAAAAGGGAAATAAGAAGAAAATGTGCATATGAATAATCCACCACTGCTTCACACAGCAAGTTATTTTTTTTAAGCACACTATAATATAGTTGTAAGCAGCTATCAAGACACTTTGATTGTTTGTTTATTTTGTATTTCAACTAAATGATGTTGTAATATGAATGTAATGATAAAAAAACAATACATAAAAGAGGGTCTGAAAAACACACACTGTTGTCAACATATATCATGAAACCATTTGTAACACAATTAACCACATTAATGATTTGACCTTTGACCAATAGAGAAAGAAGACGAAATAAAGAAAATGATAAATGTCAATGTCAATGTCAATATGACATAGGTTTGATGGGTTTTTACCCTTAACAAAACACCCCGCATGTCTGACCTGCAGTGAGACTCACTGTGGTGACTGTGAGCTGGGGGGGGACGGTGGGTAATAATTGCATCCATCTATCAAACCTCAGGTCAGTGTCACCATCTCAAATGACAACATCCTATGGGGCAGCTGCTGACTAGGGCATTGTCAGCAGTGTTATCATGCTGTATTCTTGGACCACTGTGTTGGAAATTGGCAACGGGAAAGATCCGGAAAGAAGGAGGCCACCAGCAGTGGTCTGGAATTTGACCCAAAAGCTTTCACAAAGCTCGAAACTGCAGGATAGCAGCCATAGGGTTAAAGATAAGGACATGTATACCGAGGGTAATAAGGCATTCAGATAATAAGACAGAAAAGTAGCATAGGGTATAACACATTTTTAAATGGTGTTACAAAATAAATGAGAAAACATAAACCTGGAGCGGATTTCATATATTCAGGTCATAAAATGCTAAAACTGTCCTGAAGCCGGAGGTTGATATGTGATTAAAATGACAAACTGTTCCTTAGCAAAGATGCAAAGCATACTGTAGTGACTACCAGATGTGTTGTGTGGTATTAATATAATTCAGAAAAAGGACATGATGAGAACTGAAAACACGACAGTTATAAAATACTTGTTGACACTGGGACACAGCCTCCAGTAATAAAGCAGGGCTTACACCACATTGCCTTCAATGGAGCATGTTTCTTAAGCTAAATTACCATTCAATGATCCCAAATCAATTAGCATGCAGCGAGGTTGGACAGACCTATGCATGTATTACAACAAATATCCTCTTCTTTCTCTCTGGCCAAATGCCAACTCTACACGCATGAGCAATCTTAAAATCCTTAATTTAGATGAGCAGAGAATGTGCTAAGCATTGAGGGCACCATTTGAGTTCAGTGATTCCATGTTCTGTCCTTTAACCTTGTTGGACAAACCTGACCAAACCTTTGTATTTCCAGTTAAGACTGTAGCCTCTATAACCTGCTATGTTTGCTATTTGTCCTGAAGCTTTTTAGACCTTTTTCACATGCATAAGCAACCATTGTTGTACTGTATTAAGGAAATCTGGTCTATACACCTCGGTAAGACACGGAACCTAGAGACCATCTTGCATGGGATCATACTAGCCATAATGATAAATCTGGCCAGGGGTGTAAATGTGTCCTTCATTCTGATCTCAACAACAGAACAGACCCTGGAACGGTTGCTATGCTATTGCGGGGATAACAACAAAATATAAACCTGGAAAAGTTGTCTCCAAAAGTCAATTTTGTCAATATCAGTGTTTCTTCAGCAGCTTATTAAACCTGAAAAGTTTGGCTTAAAACGCTAAAACCAATATATTAACATCAATTATGTTCATGTGTAACAGTAAGTAACAGATTATAAAATGATTGAACCTCAAAACATTGTTAATGTCTTACTATTGTTTGTAGAAGTACTGTACTATGTCTTCTGATGTTATCACTCACAGGCCACCGTAGGTCATTACAAGAGGGTTTGTGTCTCAGAAGCCATGTAAAGCTCCAATGCTAACTTCCTGTACTGTGTATACCAGTGTTTCTCAAACTTTTTCATTCCAAGGACCACTTAACCAATAAAAAAAACACTCGCGGACCACCTAACTCCACAAATATCAAAAAACACATCGTTTTTCTAGAACAGATTACAAATCGCCTGAAAATGGTACAAACAAGTGGCCACATGTGTGATGAAGGTGTTGCGCTGGGCTATATCATGCAATCGAAAGTGAAACTTAACCTCCCTCCATTGCGGAGATATTCCCGCGAGAGTGTGGAAAACTGAAATGTATTTATTTATTTCAATTGTGAAATGTTACCAATATACTCACGGACCACTAGGGGGCGCTCACGGACCACCAGTGGTCCGCGGACCACACTTTGAGAAGCACTGGTGTATACCATAGAAATTATGAGAAAATACATAGCTAATACAAATATGAAAGTTAAATTGTCTTTGCTCAACAATCAATGGTCATAACCACTGCTGTGGAGCCCCCAGCAGATCCCCGGCCCAGCTTGTAATGGCTATTTTATAGATTTGACCGTGAGCAAGGGACAACAAACCAATAATCGTTTAGTTGTAGTGTGTTGTGTAGTGGAAGCTTCGAAAGAAGAACAAAGCGAGTCTAGTCCAAACTGAACATTTTGACATTATATTATTGCAGCAGTTTCCAACAAGAACGGTAGAAAATACACTCAACAAACTCGTATTCATTTCATACATACAATGAACTGGAAAACAAAGAGCACACTTGCACTTCAAAATAGAAGCATTTCCTGTCAAATATTTCACCTCTAACTTTTGTCAGGAAGCAAATAAACCAATTACTGTACTGCTTTAAATCAAATAATTTACAACATAGTGTGTATGAAAGTATCTCTATGAACGGATCCAACATGGATCAGAAACTCCATTCTGCCGTTTCAAAAAGAGAGATGGAAAAAAAAACTGCATCAGCCCTTTACAAAAAATGTTGCTGTTTTCTGTTGTTTTCTGTTTCAACCACAACAAAAGCAAAACAGTTTTTGGTCACCCATCCATCAAACCTGTGTAGATCACATTTCAAAGCAGTAATAGCTGTGTCAAAGGTGCACTGGTCCTTGTAAAAGAGGCAGGGGGATGGGGGGGGGGTTATTTCTGCTCCCTCACTGAGAATATAAGTACAGGCAAATAGTGTCAGGCTGTGTTTAAGACGAAGCATGAAGCAGGAAACATATTGGCCTTCCTCATGTCCTTGGTGCTTAATTAAAAAGTTACAGTATGTATGAGCGAGAGAGCGCAATACATTATTATTTGATATGAGCTATAGTTTTTGTTTGAGGCTGATTATTACAAATGACCATGTTAGGACTAATTACGGGCACATATCATTCATAAGCACAGAATAACAAATATTACCTTGTATTAAATCTGTATTGCTGAAATATGATTTCCTTACAGTTAATTTAATAAGGTAGGGCCTAAACATATTCATATAGTGAGGCTGTAACATATTCATGCTGGCACTTCACTATTTAAAAAGATTAAGCATATTCAGTATATTTAATCACAGAGTGGTGCATATTAATAACTGTGTGTGTGTGTGTGTGTGTGTGTGTGTGTGTGTGTGTGTGTGTGTGTGTGTGTGTGTGTGTGTGTGTGTGTGTGTGTGTGTGTGTGTGTGTGTGTGTGTGTGTGTGTGTGTGTGTGTGTGTGTGTGGACTAGCATTACTATACTTGTGGGGACCTACATATGTTTACATAGTCACGTGTGGGGGTGTGGGGACTCACTTCCCTTATTGGAGGTCCCCATAAGGGGGATCATTAATTTTAGGGTGAAGACTTGGTTAGGTTTAGGATTAGGGTTAGGGTAAGGTTAAGGGTAAGGGTTAGGGTTAGTCTCTAGGAAATGCATGTAAGTCAATGTAATGTCCCCTGAAGTGATGTATACATGGTATGTGTGTGTGTGTGTGTGTGTGTGTGTGTGTGTGTGTGTGTGTGTGTGTGTGTGTGTGTGTGTGTGTGCGCGTGCGTGCGTGCGTGCGTGCGTGCGTGCGTGTGCGTGTGTGTGTGTGTGTGTGCACCCTCATGTAAACAGATGTAAACAGCCTCAGCATACTAAATATTATTATTCTTCTCCACGCTGTGATTAATAGGGACAGAAAGCCATATCTTCATCTCATATATCTTAAAAATTATACAGTCCTCTTTTGTAATGTATTACAAGTGTCACTATAACAGTGATAATGGGTTGGGAATTAAAAGAGCATACTGTATCCACTAGCATTGTACCTATATTACCTCGCAAGTGCACTTGATGTTTAATTGAGACATGACCAAATCATTGCCAATTCAGATAATTACTGGATAGGAACCTTAGCTCAGAGATTGGAATGAATTTGAGTTATGGAAGTACTTTTATTACAGGCTAATTTAGACTCTTCCTCTCTGACATTGAAAAATAAAAGAGGACAAAGCATTTCAGTTTTTTTATTTGTCTGTAATAAAGCATTTGAAATGTTCATCTGCTAACCTTTACACTGTTAGCACTCTCGCAAGAGCAACTAAGTTGGAAAGTCAAAGTAGGGATATTTTGAGCAGCGTTAAATAAAGAAATGTCTCATGTAATTAGAACACATTTTTAAGAGAGCTTGCAGCAGCCCTTGTTTTGAGTTTTACACACGGCATTTGCTTCATGTTTTCACCTTTCTCTCCCCCTTAGCTGTATATATTCGTCTATACTGTATATTACCAATAAAGGCAAATATTAGATCAAAAGAGTAAATATTTTGAGCTCTTTCTAGGCAAAGATTCAAGTTTGAGGAGATACAAAGTTAAGGTGTATGACATATGAGGCCTTATTTACCTCATGGAAGCATCAGTCAGACAAGTAATGTCAACTTTGCCACCTGCTCCATTTCAGTTTCTTCCCCCCCCCCCCCCCCCTGTCTACAGCTCCACAGAGCCTCAGTTTGGTAGGAAACTGCGTGGCCTGAAGAGTGGACAGATCCTTTGTTCATCCATTGGAGTAAATGCAAAAGGGTTTGAATATTTGTTCTTGATATAATAGTATTTTATTTGTTTTGCTAAATGTGCTCAAGAATTCAGAGACATATGCATAGTGACTTGCAATTGCAAAGCTTGAAAAAACAATTACTTTGAGTACCAATCAAGACAAATCAGTGTGTTTTCCAACAGTAAGCTAGCTAATTAAACACAAAAGGAATTTGCTTTTGAAGATGAAAACGTGAAGAGACTAACGTGTTCTTATTTATTTTTGCAATGTGGTCCTCACAATTACTTAAACAATGTGAAGAGGGCCTTGGCGGCATAACACAGTCCCTTCTGGAGACACAAAGTGCTATAAAACATGTGCAGTTGTACGCACGTAAACACACTTTGATGTGTACAATCTGAATACCTCAACAAAGGAGGTAGCTTGCTTCTGACCTTTTTTGCTTTAGGTTGTATGTGGCTTAGGGGTGCTAGCATCTATTGACCAGAGGGTGCACGGTTCATCCCACCCCCTGCATTTAACATGTCAAAGTGTCCTTGGGCAAGAGACCCTACCCTGAAATTGCTCCCGTAAATAATACACTGGTATTTAAATTAAGTTTCTCTGGATAAAGCCTCAGCTAAAAATCATGTATTTTGGATTTTCTTCAAACTGAATACACCAGGAGAGGAAGGAAGACACCACCACAGTGACCAGAGATGGCAAAAGTACACACATCCTTTACTCAAGTAGAAGTACAGATACTCGTGTTTAAAAATAATTTGGTAAAAGTAGAAGTACTGACTAAACTTCTTTACTCAAGTAAAAGTAAAGAAGTATGGGCTTCGAAATGTACCCATAACTACGAACTGTTTTAAAGAGTAACTGACCTTTCTTTATATTAATAGAACAATAATGTCATTGTTAGCTAATGAATGTTTCGATGCTGAACAACGGCAAAATGACAAAGTTTCCATTGGTCGCTGTTCTTTAGAGAAGACCAGGAAATGATGGATACACGGATTGTGTTAAAATCAATAGGCACGCAATGATTCTAAATAATAATGATCACGCCACCAAACTAAAGTAACAAACCTGTTTTGAAAATGTAAGAAGTAGACAATACAGGTATTTGTGTTAAAGATGTAAGAAGTAAAAGTCAAAAGTCGTCAGAAAAATAAGTAGTGGGGTAAAGTACTGATACCAGAAAAATGTACTTAAGTACAGTAAAAAAGTATTTGTACTCCACTACTTCCCACCTCTGACAGTAACAACCATTACTCTATTTCAGCAACTTAATCAATATGACAACAGTTACTCCTCAGACATGGTCATAGGAAACTTTTCCCATGCCAAACTTTTTATTTTTCAAAGTCAGTTCCAATCTCTGCGCCATGTAACCCCTCAAATAAATAGGGAGCTGTCTGTTTACCAGACCCTGGGCCCTGTTAGACAATGCAATGACAGTCAATTAGCCTGCTTCTCATACACAGACATGTCAGTGGTTGGCCTTCCAAAACGCACACACCTCTAGCAATGGTGTCATGATATAATCAGAGGTTTCTGCGATATATAAACACAGTTCAGCATGATTCACCTGATGTCTGGAAAAGGTAAAAAAAACAATCAAATAATCCTCGTCAGTGAGGGGGGGGGGGCTGCAGTTGTAATTGACGCGTGTGATGAGACTAATAAGCTCCCCTGTGAACGCATCAAAGAACAAGGGGGAGATAATGAGATTTCTTTTTATATAACTCCTAATCAGTTTCCCTTTTTTCGTTTGTTCCTTTTGTGCCATAACCTTCAGCCTCTTCTCCCACTCTACTGTAGACGGTCTATAGGTGCATCAAACAAATGTAAATTGACATGGTTGAGAATAATTATTTCTTCCAATATATACTAGCCTTTGAATTGGCCTTATTTCAGGTTGTATCAGCAATGGTAACAAACAATATATTGATGTTCTTTTTTTCCTCCACACTGCCAATTAAACGTCCTATTTTATTTATAGATTTCTCTATGATGGCATTTTGATAGTTTGTTTATGTTCATACTGTGGGAAACTTGGTTGATTAGTCTTGTAAGATCAGGCTTATACTGTTCTTCAAGTGGCTTGGTTTTTATGCTTTTCCTGCCATCCAAAAAGCAGATTTACCCCCGTAATTATTAAAAGTATGTCTTCAAACAAACTGGAATGGATCTTGTTGGGCCAATAAACCACTGTGCAGGGAATAGTTTATTAGAGTTAGTTGAACAAGACTAGCAAACTTTGAATTTTATAATGGAAAAAGTATACTTTGTCAAAACACAGCTGCACTTGCCTCTGTAAGTTTTAAATATAGACGTTTTTTGAAGCTCTGACCATAATGTGTGGTGTTTGTTGCATTTGTGACAATACCGAGCTATATTTATACAGTTGGAGATATTTATATCCTAGGTAACGTACATATTGTATAGTGCTTTCAGTTCAAGCTTACACAAGAAAAGTGCTATAATTGCAGTTCATGTGTAGGTTAAAGGTGGGGTAGGTAAGTTTCAGAAACCGGCTCGAGATACACTTGTTGTTATATTCCATGGAATGCTCTTAAGATATTCATTGCTATCGGGATGTTAAGTGCTTTGACAAAAAATCCATCTGTAGAAGCCGTAATACTGTCAAAAGTACAACCAATCCGTTTAGCCGGGGATTGGATGGCCTACCTGCCTGTCAGCCTTCCATCGGGGCACAAACTTATCTCGTGCCCTCATTGGTCATGTGCGCGTTCGTGTGTGTTGGAGGAGGGGCTCTATAAGGAAGTGGCAGATTTTCTCCGGTTGTGTATTTTCAAATTCTAGCGATCTCGAGCCGGTTTCTCAAACTTACCTACCCCACCTTTAATGCTGTGGCTGCAATTTAATTCAACATGTTTCTGAGGATAGTGTTTTTCACACATTTAAAACAAAATGTTATTTCAGTACAGAACGCCATCATTGCTGAAATATCCTAAAATGAATCCAATGTTGAAACAGTATTCAACTATGGAGATTGTATTGTTTTTGTTTTACTCCACAATCAAGTAATTAGATTATGTCTCCCTTCAGTAATGCATGTAGCAGAATTTTGAGTGTGCATTTTACTTTTTATTAAAGAACCGCCTAATGGCACAAACCTCAGTTTGCAGATACAGATTCTGAAATAATCCCTTCCATAAACACTATATATTACCATTTTAAATATAAAGACCCCATTGAACAGGAAATATTCTGCTCTGACAGGCAGCCTGACAAGGTGACACGAGGACTCTTACCATAACAAGGAACATTAGGAAAAGTACATTAAAACGATTTTTGAAGTGAAGGTGTGATGATTACAGATTCAAAGAAGTAGCAAACAGTTTGACAGTATAATTTTAGAAGAGCAAAATTCGCTCCGTCAGCCTTGTTCTCAATGTATTTGGAATGTATAATGTTTCCAAGCTCAAAGTTTACATTTGATTTCAAACGCTGGAGATTGCTTTTATTTTATTCATGCCTGAATCCCACTGACTTTTTCTCTGGCTATCTCTCTCTGGGTTTGTCCTGTTGGATTATGGCCTTTTCAACCCTTTTGAATGTAATATTTTTCAAAGAGGCACTTGGCTCGCTGGTAAACCTTGAGTTTGTAATGGAAGACGAATTAGGACAAAATGCATATTGCGTGTCTAAAGAGTCACATCTATAAACATGACGCAGTGTGATGTTGCTAAAATGTTCTTGCTTCTGTGTCTTCAAAAGTGATGCAAAGAAAAGTGCTGCTTCTGGAGCAATTTGACTTATTTGTTCTCCCAATAATACAAGGCTGTCTACCACCGTTTTCAGACAGTCATGAATATGCAGCAGAGGAGTTTACTGTTTACTGTCACTGACAATTGTTTTTTTATTAGAATTGAGCAAATTACTTTTTCTCCAACTCCATTTGGACTGTCGTGTTCTATACGAAAAGTTTCTCTACAAAATCAGGTCTTCTTGGAGGGTCTCCATGTTCTAGTGCTTCCTCCGCATAATGTGACGCCAGAAAATCCAAGCCATGGTAATGTTAGCTCTGTTAGCAACCTTTTCCATTATTTATTATTTATTTTTTCACCTTAGTGTTCACTTTCAACACAAATTATACAGAATGCTAAACCTACACATTACTCATACAGTCCATTGTGTCCAATAATGTTGTCAATTCTGAAGTACATTTTAGTTTTAAACTACACATTTCCAGTGTTAAAGTTATAGATAAGTGTCCAAACCACCATCTATTTTGTTGTTGGACTGTTTCCATTTGTTGGCAAGCTGATTTGTGTTAACTTCCCGTCTTCAAAACTTACTTTCAAAAGTTGATACTTTTCAAAACTCTAAAGTTAGAGGTGCATTACCCCCAGCAATTGAGTTATTTTAGGATTTTCGACAGCAGCTCTAATATCTCTACTTGAGAGCATTAACATGTTTTGGGAATTATTCCAAAATCCCTTGGAGGTCTAAAGTCAGTACTGAGTTACATAGTATTTCATTTTTCTCTAAACAGTTTAACAGTAAGCGTTTCAGTTTAGTTTAGGTTGTATTGTGAATTTGGCCTATGCATATGGGACTTATAGATACTCATTAGCTATCGTCAAAATATGACCCACTTAATTGAATAAAAAAAAAATATATGGTTCCTAAAGCCACTTTTAAAGTCATTGATCAATGGTAAGACCAACAACTGTTTGTCACAGTCCTGCTATCATGTCCTGATTTGAATGTCCACATGCATTGTTTCTTTTTTTACCCATCGAAGAGGCTTTAAAGGAAATATACATAATAGCACCATACACACCAGACACACTGTGGGTTGCCTAAAGTACAGATTATTGCATTAATTCCATTAGTCACTAACATCTCAGCATAAGAACGATCAGTTTAAATAAATAAATGATTAATCAGAGCACACAACTGACAACATTGACACACGCTAAGCTCCACGAGAGTCGTACAAAGACTATATTTCAACTAATTTAGGCTGTATCTACACAGAGACGAAACGGAGAACGAACCGAATTCGATATCAAAAAAGTATTCCGTCCACAGGGTATCGGCTCAAGAAACGTGTCCATCCACACAAGACCGCTCGACCCGCTGGAGACGCTGTAGTACATATGCCGGGCCTGTAAGTGGCGCTGTATTTCCGCCTCAAAATACACCAAAAGCAGCGAAGAAGACCCCCCGAGCATGGTTGCCCTTCTGTTTATTCTCCGCGGTGGATTTAGCAACATGTAGTTCATGTAGTTCTCCATGTCCACTTGTTGCTGATGGTTGTGGTAGAGGAGCTGTAGATTTTGCACTAACATCTGTAGCACGGTCAGTAGCAGTAGCTACTGACCATGCTACAGCAGTGAGCAGCAGAGGTGGGGAGAGGCGGGGCTATGGCTTCATCTTTATCAGGAAATGATCGTATAGGACGTACACACGGAGCCGTTAGGCCCCCCAGAGCGTTTCGTCCGCAGATCTACCCACCTTGGGACCCGTTACCGTTTGAGGGCTCCGTTTCCGCGGTTCCGTTATGACCTCGTGTGGACGAACCGTCCATACGATACTGTAGCAGATACAACCCGTTTCGTGTCCGTGTTGACGGGGCCTTAGTTCTGACCTCAGGAGACTTTTTTTCCCTTCAGCTAGAAACTAAAAGCAACATTTAAACTTTGTAACTGACTATTGCACTCAAGTCAAACTGTTTTCCTCCTACGTTCTCACTGCTATTCTCACCCCTTCCCATCTTATCTGGGCCGAGTCAAGTTGCTTTGTTGTTTCCAGCTAAATTACATTACATTACATTGCATTTAGCTGACGCTTTTATCCAAAGCGACTTACAATAAGTACATTCGACCAGGAAGACACAACCTTGAAGAAAACAGAATCATATAAGTACATCAAGTTTCATAGAGCCAAACATTTCAAGTGCTACTCAGCCAGTCCTTTATTAGTATATAAGTGCTCTGTTAGCAGTTCTTTGTTAGTAATTCTATCGCTCGAGGTGGAGTCGAAAGAGATGAGTTTTCAGTCTGTGCCGGAAGATGTGAAGGCTTTCTGCTGTCCTGATGTCAATGGGGAGCTCATTCCACCATTTTGGAGCCAGGATAGCTGGCAAATAAACTCGACTATCATTTTTTATTTCCATACCTCTCTCCCACCTTTACCAGCTGTCAACACATTATTATTAATATTGGGTTTTTCTTTGTGAGCTAGAGATATTTGTTGCACATCGGACCAAAACTGATCTGTTTTACAACTCACTCACTTTCAAAATGTGTCATGTCAGCATCCCAGCCGACCTTCTGCACAGCATGCTCACTGTTCTGTGGGTGGTCTGGATGTCTCAGTGGTGATTTATTAAGCAATCATTCACTGGTTTACAGTTGTCATTGTTTAAGGATGTGCTTCATCAGCGCAAATATATTAAAAAAAGGTTGTGTGCTTGTAAAGGATGGCTTAGAAGTTAAAAATCGCTATGAGCTGCTTTGGTGTGATTTAGATTAAAGGACTTGCCTGCTCTTACAGTATTTATTTATCTTTTTGGTTCCAACAAAACATTGTTTCAGTTTTTGAAACTAATTATAGCAGGTTTAACTAGTAACAAAACTAGCAGTCAAATAATGTAAAGCAGCCATCATTGATGCTACTATTTTTGCTAAAACAAGTCAAAATGGCTGCCGTGTAAAATTGTAAAAGCAAAACAGATCCAAGGAAAGTGAAATAGTGAATAGTCTAATGAACTTAAACAAGCTAATTGACTTTTATGGAAACCTTTATGGATGTTCCTACAAAAAACGCTGAGCATCTCATAATCGAGTCCTTTTTCAAATCCTGACATCCTCCATCAGGGTTTTCCCTGATATCTTACATCATGCTGTCAGAGGCTGTGTTGTAAGACCGGCCTCTTGTCCCTTAATAGGCGCATGTCTTCATTTAATGTTGTTTGCTAATGATGATCAATTACATACGAGGATAACACAGGAAATGGAACACTGCTAATCAAACCTCCGCTGACCTTCAGTTAATTCAGCATTCATCCAAACAGTTACAAATTAGGTAACATAGAGAGCAAAATATAATTAGATTTTTATTAAAATGTGTGTATATATACGTACAACGCCTTCCTTTGGTTTTTTGTGTGCTACTTGTGGTCGAGGCTGTGTTGTAAAGATAGTAACAATAATGAGAAGAAACACTTCATCCACCAAACAGGACATTCTTTCCTCCTCCTATGTTATTTTGAGGAAATAGCAACTGCTCATAAGCTCCTCACCTGTCAAATGTGTAGAAACAAATGCCATTGACAAGAGAAGCACATTATATCTGAGTGTTGTGGTGCTGATTATCGATACATTGAGGAGTCATTGTAACACAGAATGTCACTGACAGAAATAACACAAACAGACAATGAGGATATTTTTATGACATGTTTTGACATTGGAGAACAGCTGTGATGGAGCAATAATGATAACATCTATTAATATTATGAATACAAATCTATATACCAGGCACCTGCAGGGGATTAATAATGTTATACAAATATGCCTGAATGACTATTTTGTGTGACAGTGTTATAAGAATATTACATTGTATGTATTTAAAACAAATCCATGATTATGGAATTCAAACACTGCTTCATGACAGTTATTTAAAAATAAATGCAAAGTAAATTTTCCTCACATGTTACATAGCCCACCTCTCACCTAGCCCTCTGACTGACAGAAGCTCTGTGCTGCTGACAGAGATAGACTTTCTCTCTCGCCTCCATATTTACTCCTACCACCTTCTCCATAAAGGCACCAGGCCAACTATATTTTCTTCAGTAAAACCAGGCAATAAGCAAACACTGATGTGCAGCAAAGCCCGCTTACGGTGCTGTGGGATCTCCGTTCTGATTGGCCAAGGCACTTATTTGCCAAACATTTGTTTTCCCGATTGGCTGAGGAACTCTGTGTTGTTGACCCTTTGTGAACTGGGTTACATGTGAGCAAAAAAACCCATTATAAATTATATTTGAAAAAGGGCACATCTATAATAGTCAAGTCCCCTTTGCTGTCTATCTGTGCACTGGCATGCTATGGCCCCATATGTTTACAGGTGCATTCAGTATGTTCCTTATTAGCCTAGAGCTTATTTTATACACTGAACAATTTTAACATTGACTGTAAGTAAATATATTATGTCAACAGGTTCCACATAATTGAATAAGGTTGGTTGAAAACAATAATATTAGGTTTAAATCAAAAATAGGGTTAGGGTTAACAAATTAAAATTAAACTTAATATTATGTGAAATATGTTGACATAATACATTTACTTAAAATCAACGTTTCAGTTTTTCCAGTGTAGAAGTCAAATTAATTCTTGACTTCCTACTGTAGCTGTGTTGGAACATAAAAAAGACAAAGTAAATAAGAAAACGCCCCTGGAAGAAAAATATGATAAATAATGATAGCAACAAAAACACCTCGTTCCTTGTGTGCTTTCATAATTCATTCATTATTTAGATTCTACTCATATGCAATATGAATGAATACCTTGCCTCCTTTGGTGCGGTTATTCATGTTCCCACAGGTTTATCTTCAGCATCTCAAATCACAAAGTACTATTTATATTACAATAAACCTGCCTTGTTCCAATCGATAAACTCGCCAATCAATAAACAGATTACAATCTGAGGGCTGTTGCCGTCTGTAAAAATATCTGTATTTTTCACAGGAGCCTGCTCTATCTACTCCCTCCTTCTTCCTCTTCATTGCCACTGAGAGGCATTTAAGAGCTTGGAACAACCTCAATGAACGCATGCAGTCCTCGATCGATTTTTTGGGTCATGGATCGCAGACTGAAAGAGCATTGAAGTAGGGAAGCGTCAGCAGAATGGAAAGCATTCAACGAAAAAAGGGGGAAGAAGATGATGAAAGACAGGAGAACGTTGTACATACTGTACTTTATATTTAAATAATATATTCTTAATCAGCCCTAACTTAAAGTGCTGACAGGATTGCTCTCATTGAAGCATTATTTTTTAAAGGGGCCCGCATTATGCACATTTTCAGGATTGTATTTGTATTTTTAGCATTCTTACATTCTTTAATGTCCAAAAAGTGCTTTATTTTTCTCATACTGCCTGTGCTACAGCACCTCTTTTCACCCTCTGCCTGGAACCAGAGCCCAGTCTGCTTTGATTGGTTAGCTGGCCGGCTCAGTTGTGATTGGTCAACCGCTCAAAGATGTCCCGCCCCTCAGCATACATGTTTTGGACAACAAGTCCTCCAACTCATACGACCAAATGGGTCGATTGTTTAAGCGCTTAATACGACCTATAATTACGTTTGAAAATTGTCGGCCTCGAGTGCTCCCGTTGAATGCAAATGTTACAGAGGGTTGTTTATTCACAAATAACCCTCTCTGTAAAATCCTAAATTGTAGGATAGTTTGGCCATTAAAACGCTTTATGATTAGATTTCTAGCGAGAAGTATATATTTTACTTTTAGAATCCACGTCCAGTCGATATGTAGGATCTATAGTATGATAGATATTACGAAGATGATTTGAGATTTCGTCAGGAGAACGTGTATATGCGGCAAGCTTCCATGTAAAGTTACGGGTTGAAAACAGTATTTCCGGTCTCGCCGTTTTCATAATAAAACCAATGATCAAATGATTTAACAGTGATATCTGCACTACTCATCCACTAAAAAAACATCAGTTTATCCTAGTTAATTATACGACATTAATTGGTTTAAATTGTGTACAAT
This sequence comes from Pseudochaenichthys georgianus, assembly GCF_902827115.2. Lineage (NCBI taxonomy): Eukaryota > Metazoa > Chordata > Actinopteri > Perciformes > Channichthyidae > Pseudochaenichthys > Pseudochaenichthys georgianus. Next base: position 10,337,085 of record NC_047522.1, on the reverse strand, counting down.
GCTTTTGTGTTTTTCCCATAGGTTTTTCTCTTTCGATTCTGAGAGACACATTTCTTTTTTCAGAGGTTTTGATAGGCTAAAATCACGCCGCAATGCACGTCGGGATATGGTGTTTGTGTGATATGAAATAAGATAAGATAAGATGGACTTTTATTAATCCCTCGTGGGGAAATTATTTCTCTGCATTTGACCCATCCTAGTGTTAGGAGCATTGTGCTGCCATTTTGAACGGCGCCCGGGGAGCAGTGTGGGGAACGGTGCCTTGCTCAGGGACACCTCGGTAGCACTTGGTCTTTCCGGGACTTGAACTGGTGACCTTCCAGTTCCCAAGCCAAGTCCCTATCGACTTCACCACCACCGCCCAAATCGGAAAACATTAAAAAAAATAATAATAATACTTTATTCCGAGTGTTCTTGCTTTTCTCTTTGAAAGTCATCACATAACGGCATTGTAATACACGGTTCAGCTGCATTAAATATTACATATCTGCCCTAGATATGTATTTATAGAGCCCTGATCAGAAGACCTTTTGACAAACTGGAAGAGATGCCGCCAAAACTGAATACGTGACGTGGACCATAAATATATCAACAATTAAACAACATCTTCCATTTATTTTCACACAATACGTCTCCTTGCAGTATCAACACTAATTCGGCTGACTTTTATATTTGATCCAATTAGTAGATAGTCTGTATTTACACCATAACGGTGCACAGCTGATAGAAAGGGACTTTTTTGTAGTTTTTAAAGATATTACTGATTTTCTGAACTACCTTTCCAACTCCTCATGCAGTTGACTGTTACAGGTCTATACAGGTTCATGATACAATGCATAAGCTTCACATCGAGAGACTGAAACTGTATTTTCCTTTACCGTTCTGTTTTAAACTCACAATAAAGTGAATAGTCATATTATGTACGATATTATTATGTTTTATTAACTAGACCACTGGTCTAAACCGCACCTCCTAGTGGTTAAAGCACGTTATTGAATGTAGTTGTCGAATAAGTTATATTTGATGAAAACATTTAAATATTAAGAGTAGCCTACATACAAAATAGGGATCAATGATAGAAATATAGAATGGAAAATATCTAGAAGATACTGTAGTGATCTCTACAATAAAACAGTTTAGTGCAGGACGTCCAAAGATATTAACAGGAGGATGTGCAAAACAGACAAACTGATAAGGCTGAATTTTACTCAGGTGTAACTAAAGTCTGATTTAAGGGTTGTTTATATTTCACATCATTAATCAGAATCTGCAAAGTAACACAAATAAATGTAGTAGAGTAAAAATACCAGGTTAACCTCTGAATTATAGTGGAGTAGAACAAAGTAGTACATGCTGCTGTAACAAAAACATTTCCCAACTTGGGATCAATAAAGTATCTTATCTTAAGATGATCGATGGCTACTGCCATATTTGCTAAATGTGCATCTGAACCTTGACAAGTGCATGTTTCAGGCTTATCAATTAACAACAGGAGGGGTCACAGACATAAGACCAGCTGTCATGTGGTATTAATGCTGCCCATTATGGACACAAGCAATGTTCACCCATGTATTAATTATATGTTTTACATTTGATAACACCAATGTGTTTCGTGTCCCCTAAACCTCCAGGGATGTATACAGTTTAATACTGGCAACTTCTAATTGTGGGAAATACGAAAACGTCTTTTAAAACTACATTTCCCAGTAGAGACGTGCCATAGAACATGTTGCGAAACACACAATAGCCAGCAAGTGTAATTCTGGGGGGGAGGGCCGGGCTGGACCCGTCCAAGTCCAGTTTTGGATAGTCTGGCGTGGTTCCATTCCATTTCAAAGAGCTGTTTGACAGCGTAACCTTGTCGCACTGCCACTCCAATATCCAATCACAGAGCTTGAGGGCTAATCACGGGGTTTGTAAAGCAAGGCGGATGTTGTAGTCCCAAACGATAGCTGGGGATTCTGGGTAGTGTAGTGTCTTCGGAAACTCTGTAGTGTCTAAACTCCGAAAAAACAATTTGTTTCTCCGAATCGAAGGTTAAAAACACAAAAGCATTGTACACAATTTAAACCAATCAATATTGTGTAATTAACAAGGATAAACTGATGTTTTTTAGTGGATGAGTAATGGAGATATCACTGCGTAATCATTTGACAGTGTGGGGAATACTTCCGGTTTTACTATGAAAACTTCGAGACCGGAAATACTGTTTTCACCCACGCTAACTTTACATGGAAGTTGCCCCATATACAGTACACGTTCTCCTGGCGAGACCTCAAATCATCTTCGTATATCTATCAAACTGTAGATCCTACACATCCACTGGACGTGGATTATAAAAGTACAATATACACTTCTCGCTAGAAATCTAATAAAAAAGCATTTTAATGGCCAAACTATTCCACAATTTAGGATTTTCCAGAGAGGGTTATTTGTGAATAAACGACCCTCCGGAGCGTTTGCAATCGACAGGAGCATGTTGTTTCTTACACGACCACTAGAGGGGCTACACTTTAAAACGTGTCTCTGGGTCGTATTTAGCTGCTGAACAATCGACCTATATGGTCGTTTTTTGTAGGAGGACAGGCTGGTTTTGGGGGGGGGGGGGGGGGGAGTGTGTGTGTGGGAGAAACTCCCTCTGGATGGATACAGGATTTTAGAAAAAATCTATACAACACACTACAGGAAAGGGAAAATCCCAAAAAGCATAATGGGGCCCCTTTAATCTCAACATATTCATGGTGGTTTCACTGATAAGAGTGTTTGTCATTTTCTTATTCAGAAACAGCCTTCTCACATTCACAGCCTTCCATAACAACCAATGCGAGACTGAGCAGCTCAACAGAAGCAGTTTGGGGGGTTTGGATCTTGCTCTAAGGTACATCGTTGGTAGTAATAATGAAAGGCTTCATTTTTACTTTCAAAGCCTTAATGTTGCCTGTTAAATAAAAACATCACATTTTCTACTAAGCCAGCATCTAAAACCATGAACACCATTTCAGACTCCCATATTTGACACCCACTGGGGCTACATTTAATTGAAAAATATCTGCTTGATAGGACTAATTTAGACATTTTAAATGAAATATTACGGCTGGATTAATCTTGTTTATAGGTGCTTTTAGACTTTTGTTTTTGCAATTACAAAAGATGTAAAATGTCATGTCTACCCTCACTGATCAAACTTCCTTAATTAGGTGAGTTTTTGTGCCCTCAACAAGCAATTATATTTACGCTCACCTGAAGGCAGAAAATGCAAAATCCACTTTATGTGCCACTGATATTTCAGTTTATGAAGTGGAAGTACCCCATGTAAATGTTGCTGGAAAAAAGTGTCCTAGTTATGCGTTTGCTTTGCTTTCCCGCAATCAAATGTATTCCTACATTAAAGATTAGCCTCGGTTCCCCCTTTTTTTTCTAAAACGCCTGAAGGAAAATAGCTCTCTTCAAATATTGGACCCCTCCATCCTCAATATTGTGTTCAGTTTTAACATGTTCCACTTTTTGAAACACTCACAGCTTGAAGTAGTTTGAGCATGCTGGTCCTTGCTTTTTATTTTGTATCATGTTCATCATGAAATACATAATGTTCACTGACAAAAGCTTGTGTTTATTTAGCCATCAATGGATAATCTTGGGAATGGCATTCAAGTGAAACATGGTGTCAGCCTCTTGGCTTTAAAGGTCATCCTGCAGAGATAGCATCTAAACAACAAGCAGGCAATCCCCAGCTGCTAAGAACAAGTAAATGTGATACCAGTAAGAAAGAAAATGTGTTGAAAAACAGGGGCTTTCCGAATAAAGTTTAAAGGCAAACAATCCACACACTGTCCTTAAATTTAACAGCAACGTTTCAATCTAACAGGGACCTTTATCAGGCAAATGATCATCACAAACCAGAACAAGCAACAAAGTCACAATCAAATATATCACCTGGGCGGTTCCAGTGTGAGAAAAAGTTTTTAGAGAGTACTTGTCCATGGACAAGTGAGTTTGGCAATTTACTTGTCCGAATACATTTTTCAGTTGTCCAGAATGGACAAAAATTGGGGCCACTGGAATCTTCTTCTTCGTCATCGTATTTTACATTTTCCCACGGTTTTTATGACACCGCTAACGTAAGTGAGCGGTAACATTTTACTGCATCACACATAGTGCTGCGTACCGGTACGCCGAACCGGTACTGGACTTGTAAAAAGTTTCGGTTCAAGTCCGGTTAAAACCGGAACGTCGGGAACCGGTACTTGGACTCGCAAAAAAACTAGCACTTACGTATATTCTGGTGTCTGTGGTTATTTAAACATTCCCTGATAAACGTTATTCAGCGTCAATAAATGAGTGCTAATCCCAGTGTACAACATCACATGTCATTTCACCTTCGATTCACGGTTTGAAAACGTAGCATTTCGCCACATGCTAATGCTAACCGGAAGTGAATAATTTTCAGAATAAAAGTATTAAATTAATAGTGTGAACTTCCGTTTTTTTCAGAATAAAACTGATTTAAATTAAATAGTGTATTTAATTCAAAATTACGCCATATCAACATTGATTTGAATTTCTAACAGTATGTATGTACATCACTATGTATGTAGTATGTACTGTATAACGTACACATGTAGAGTTGTATAAATGACATGGTGTACGGACAGTACAGTACACTCTGACTGTACAGTCACTACAGTGTAGCCTGTATAGTAGGTGTGTAACAGTGTAATGCGTATAGTCTACTCTACACTCTACCTTTCAGCAACGTTTTAGGGATTTAGGCTCAGTCAGCTCAGGGACTCTTTGGTTACTTTAGTTTGGTAAATGAAATAAATGTTTGAACTTTGTAGTAGTTCACTGTAGTTGCTGTCATAAGTCATTTGTAGACTAAGTGGCAAAAAGTGTTTTTTTTACATTTGTACTTTGTAGAGAAATGTAGACACAAGTTGGAAGGGAGCACAATAAACCTAACGAGTTTGAATTTGAGTTGATTATGAGTTTATTTTCAATTGATAATTAGCTCACAATAAGTTCACTTTAGTTACTCACACAACTTGACACAAGCCATGGGTTCAGGTCCGGACTTATAAGTCCGGACCTGAACCTGAACCTCTGGACTTGAGTCTGGACCTGAACCTGAATGTGAGTCCAGGTACGCAGCACTAATCACACATAGGGTTGGGTATCGTTTTGATTTTAACGATTCCGGTTCTGCTTTTCGATTCCGGTTATTTTTGGTTCTCGATTCCGGTTCTTTGAGAGGGTAATAAATAAGTCCCATGACAAACTCGGAGAAAAATATATTTATGAAAACATTAAGTCAAATCTGTATTCCTATTTACAAATCACTTCATACTGTTTAATTTCTTACGGTTATTGAATACTATTATATAAAAATAATCTCTGCATTGTTTAGTTAGTTCTAAGTGGTGCAGTTTGAGAATGTACAATTGGCCCAGTTTCCTCTGATGTTACACTGCAACCTGCCTGTGAGACGGAGTCCAACCACACATGTCCAACACATAGGACATGACCTAATAATAATAATAATAATAATAATGACACATTAGATGTATAGCCTATAGGCCTAGCACTTTTCTACAACTCAAAGACGCTTGCACGCTTACACATGTCCTGCAATACACATGCTGCAGCTGCCCAGCTGCTCACTGTTTGTAAAAGTAAATAAATAGTATTTTCATTTCAATAATGTACTTTCTATACCCTGCTTCATAAACAATACTGACATCCCTGTGCTCCTCCGAGTCTGGGGGTCAGCGCGAGGACACAGACAGGGAGGCTGCTTTACTTCATAAAGGAAATGGTGGTCAATATTAACAACACAGGAGCTAAAACGCTTAATAACCTTCATTACGTGTTAGAGAAAGAACATAAGAAAGTTTGACAAAGATGAGGCTGTTAAATGGGCAGCGTGTGTAGAAAGAGAGAGAGAGAGAGAGAGAGAGAGAGAGAGAGAGAGAGAGTCTAACTGTACAGAAAACGGCGAGATGCATTTCCTTAGGAATCGACAAGCAGAACCGAAACTAACACTTCTAAACGAACAATGGCGGACACGTACAATTTGCGAATGAGTTCTGCCTTTTGTAAACTGAATGTATCAATAATTTTGTCAATAAATCAGGCCGAAAAACGTCACTTGTCCGCCGGACAAGTCAATTGAAAGATCTACTTGTCCGATATTGTAAATAACACGTCCCGGACGGTGGGACGTGTACTTTTTCGCACACTGGGTTCTTATCTGCATGATTGACAGTTAAACTGCTGTCGAGCTGTACCAATCAAATAAATCATATAAAACTGACACAGTCGTGTCCAGTGATATCGTTTAGTTTAAAGCACAGTTTTGTTTAAATACGCCTCACAGAGCTGCAAGCTTATTTCAATCTAAATGCGTGTTATGGCAGATGCTAAATGTTTTCTCCAACGCGTGGACATTGACATCAATTATGTATCCTATGTAGAAATCTATTAGAAACTGATCAAAATAAAGGCTCTGTATCGTTATAAGCCTCTTTTTTTAATTCATTGTCTGTATGAGTTTGTACACTGTAGTCACTGTAGTTTCCTTCTGGTGCTTGTCATTTTTAAGTGAGGTTGTATGTTATGATTATACTGTAATCACGCTGGCAGGGAATTCATTACGGGCTCTTGAGGAAACAATGGTTACTTCAGAATCCAATTAACTAAAGCAAACACACTGCATCAGTTACCAAGATCAGGCTGTCGGTTCTGGCGAGTCGACACTGTGAGAAATAATATCTACTCCACGCAGAGGATGCTCCATACCCAGTGACAAGCACTCCATACCCCAGCACCAATCACATTGGCTGACTTCCCCTTTGATGTTTTGACTGCTTGTGTGCAAAGCCTCTATGCAGCTAGAGAGAGAAGGGAGCGAGGGAGCTAACTATGAGTTTATTTGGCAATCATTGCGTTTACTCATAAACAGAAACTTTTTTTTGTATTTAGTACCTCTGATGTGATTCTCATATGGCTTTCTCTGAGTTCTTTGAAAGAGATTTGCTTTTGACTGTGCAGTCGGGGTACACAAGACATTTACAAAGGTCATGCTACTGTAATGATTCCTGTTATTGCTCTTTTATGCTGCTCTATGCTCCATGTATTACATCTGTACATTAGAGTGGATCTGCTTTTACAACTGAATTTATCAGCAAATTTCAGCTTTCAGCTGTGAGATTTTTCACTGTAACTATCTTTAATTAATGCAACTTGCGGGCAACTTGAGCCTAACAGCTGATTTTATATACTGTAATGCTTCATATCAGTCAACAACGACTCAAGTTCTACAAAGACATAACAAAAGGGACCAGCTTTCAAACACTTCAACATAAGATGGTCTTGACCAAGCCTTTTGAAATGGTTTTCAGAGGTGGGAAGTAATGGAGAAATACTTTGTTGTACTTAAGTACATTTTTCTGGTATCAGTACTTTACTCCACTACTAATTTTTCTGACGACTTTTTATATCAACATATTCCACTCAGTTAAACGTTGAAGGCTGGCCAACCGTCATGGTCCAGAAGTAACAGGAAATAAATGTTGAACTACAATTTAAGACCAAATACAAATGTTTTGGCCACCATGGCAAATGCTGGTAGGGCTGCTCATGTCATCTCTTAAAGATTTTTTGCAAGAAACACCAGCCTGTTTACATGGTCTGGTTTCAGAGATGAGCGCAGGCAGGTGACAATATTGCCAACTGTACTGAAGACCCTCTCTGAAGAGGAACTTGTGTCAGTGCTGCCACATTTGACACAGGAAAAAAGGAAAATACTCTGAACCCTTTCTTTGCCATTATATAAAAATAGTGTTGCTACAAAAGTATAAATTAGGCTTACTAATAAGACAACTCAGATCTGAAGCTACACAGGAATCTGCTGCCAAAGTGCAATAAAAAAGACAAAATTAATAGAATCAAACCCTGTTGCATTTTATTAGAGTATAAAAAGAAATGCCTTTAAAATAGGATGCAAGCAACACTAGTTTCTTAACCTGAATTGATAATAGACTATAATCAATTTAAAACAGAACAGATCTTAATGTTTGCATTCTTATACCATTTTGTACAATAATTATAATGAATAAGTTCAAACAAACTAAAACTTACAGTTGATTAATAACGTTATCTAACGTTTTTATTATATCAAAAACCTGTTGAAATGCTACTTTTATTTTTACTGTCCCCCAAAAGCACGTCGGCAGCCTCCATGAATGCTTCTTTCACAACTTCGCCGTCTTTGAAAGACTTCATGTGTTTCGCAAGAACGTGACTGACACGATAAGATGCTCTGGTAGCAGCCTTGCTCTTGTTGTTGGGCCTGGTGAAAATTGACTGCTGTGCATTTAGCTGTCCTTTCAGGTCCCTCACCTTTTGGGAGCGTTTGTGCACTGTTTTGAAATACCGCTCCTAAATTACCCTTCTTCGATAAAGCCACTCTCGCATTGCAGATGAGACAGATGGACTTTGGACTACTGCAGCAGAATGTTGCAGTAGAATTTGCAGTCTGCACAGTGTTATATTTTCACCGCTCAGTGTCAGTAAATATTGTGCAGTTAGTATTGGACTACAAGATAGATTTAAGTTTAAGAGTTATTTAAAGCATAAATGAGTGGGTTGGGTTCTGGAGGTGTGGTGACAGCAATTGTGCTTGGTTGGCGTGGCCTGTGCCTGGTGATGGGGCCCAATGTGATATATTTTCATGGGGCCCAAAATCCCTGGCAGCGCCCCTGGTTACAGGACATTAACGATAAAACAGAATATTGTTGTTCTATTTTTAGACACATCTCGCGATCGACTGGGAATCTCCTCGATCGCGATCGACTGGTTGAGCACCCCTGGGCTAGACCATAGGTCCGTTGTGGTGGCAAAGTAGTCAGCTGAAGCCACATCTCTCTCAACTTCCCCACGGCATTTGTCATATAGTGCAGGCAGCGCAGACCTGCTGAAATAATACCGAGACGGCATCGCGTAACGCTTGTCCAACGTGTTGACAAGTTGCTTAAAGCCCTGGTTGCTAACAGTGCTAACTGAGCACATATCTTTAGCGATGTGAAATGTAATGGCACTTGTAATATCTCTGTGTCTCTGCGTAGGCCGTTGCTCTGTACAATGTGTCATGAATCGATGACTGTGATGATGTTGTGGATGAAGTCGAGCGGGCATCTGCTTTTTGGTCTGCTTTTTGTTGTATTATTGCCCGGTCGTATTGCACTTTGTGGTTGTATTTCAGATGATTAAAGAGATTGGTTGTGTTAGCGTGTGGTGCCAACACAACCTGGTAACAAATCCTGCACTGTCACTCCCACGTGGCCGAGTGGGCTTTTAGGGAGGGGCGAAAGCGCACCAAGCCAAATAATCGTATTTTGTCAATTATGCTGTTTTCATAATCGTCGCAAGCCATAATCGTAATCGCAATTAAAATACGATTAATTGCACAGCCCTACGATCCGTGTATCGATCATTTCCTGGTCTTCTCTAAAGAAGAGGGACCAATGAAAACGTTGTCATTTTGCCGTTGTTCAGTATCGAAACATTCATTAGCTAACAATGACATTATTGTTCTATGAATATAAAGGGAGGTCAGTTACTCTATAAAACAGATGGTAGTTGTGGGTACTTTTTACTGAACTTGTTAAGCCCTAAGCCTGTTTTTCAGGTCTCAGGCTCGAAAATGACATTCCCAGAACAAATGACCATATCTTCCTTTCTAAAAGGGTTAAATTAATAATATTTGTTCTCAAAGTAATGATAAACCTGTGAGTTGGATGTAGAAAAGTCAGAATCAATATAGATGTTTTTTATTTTAAAGAAAATTCAGATTGAACATAGTAAAAAACTGTAAATTGTAGTGTCCGTCCAAAAATTCTTTTTTTACTTATAGTGAAAACTACCCTTGGATGACGGTAAGGTAGACTAAAAGCTTTAGGAATGCAAAGTACAACATATAATAAGCAGTGTGCGAAAAAGTACACGTCCCACCGTCCGGGACGTGTTATTTACAATATCGGACAAGTAGATCTTTCAATTGACTTGTCCGGCGGACAAGTGACGTTTTTCGGCCTGATTTATTGACAAATTATTGATACATTCAGTTTACAAAAGGCAGAACTCATTTGCAAATTGTACGTGTCCGCCATTGTTTGTTTAGAAGTGTTAGTTTCGGTTCTGCTTGTCGATTCCTAAGGAAATGCATCTCGCCGTTTTCTGTACAGTTAGACGGGGGCGGGCGGGGTGAGAAGTGTAGCACAGTGGCAGGGTTGGGAAGCAAAACTCGGTTCCGAGTAGGAACAGATAACAATTGTCCCGTACCGGGATTAATAAGAGTTGTGAGGACAGGAGGCGAGGCCCCGCGGACTGCAGCTCTCTCTATGCTCCGTATCAGCTGATCGCTGCACGGTGCAGCTCAGCGTCTCTCTCTCATCTCTCTCTCTCTCTCTCTCTCTCTCTCTCTCTCTCTCTCTCTCTCTCTCTCTCTCTCTCTCTCTCTCTCTCTCTCTCTCTCTCTCCTCTCTCTCTCTCTCTCTCTCTCTCTCTCTCTTTCTACATACCAGCGGATCTGCTGCCCGTTTAACAGCCTCATCTTTGTCAAACTTTCTTATGTTCTTTTTCTAACACGTAATGAAGGTTATTAAGCGTTTTAACTCCTATGTTGTTAATATTGACCACCATTTCCTTTATGAAGTAAAGCAGCCTCCCTGTCTGTGTCCTCGCGCTGTCCTCACATCCCCGGACCCCCAGACTCGGAGGAGCACAGGGATTTCAGTATTGTTTATGAAGCAGGGTATAGAAAGTACATTATTGAAACTAAAATACTATTTATTTACTTTTACAAACAGTGAGCAGCTGGGCAGCTGCAGCATGTGTATTGCAGGACATGTGTAAGCGTGCAAGCGTCTTTGAGTTGTAGAAAAGTGCTAGGCTATACATCTAATGTGTCATTATTATTATTATTATTATTATTATTATTAGGTTATGTCCTATGTGTTGGACATGTGTGGTTGGACTCTGTCTCACAGGCAGGTTGCAGTGTAACATCAGAGGACACTGGGCCAATTGTACATTCTCAAACTGCACCATTTAGAACTAACTAAACAATGCAGAGATTATTTTTATATAATTGTATTCAATAACCGTAAGAAATTAAACAGTATGAAGTGATTTGTAAATAGGAATACAGATTTGACTTAATGTTTTCATAAATATATTTTTCTCCCAGTTTGTCATGGGACTTTTTTACCCTCTCAAAGAACCGGAATCGAGAACCAAAAATAACCGGAATCGAAAAGCAGAACCGGAATCGTTAAAATCCAAACGATACCCAACCCTATGTGTGATTAGGGTTGGGTATCGTTTGAATTTCCACGATTCCGATTCCGATTCTACTTTTCGATTCCGGTTCTTAACGGTTCTCGATTCCGATTCTTTGAGGGGCAGGGTAAAAAAATGATACATGCTTCTTCCACATAAAAAATTACATTTATTCGAGAAACTTTTACACAGGTTAGTTTAAAGTAATATTCACATTAATCAGTCTGTTTATATTCACTGCTATGTAACTTTAACCTGAGAACCACTGAAGCTACAACAGTGCAACAGTCCAACTTTTAAAAACAGTTCTTGTTGAGAAAAACAAGCATATCTGCCTCTCAGGCATACCGGGAAGGAATGTTTGAACATTTTGAAGTAAAATGCTTCAATCTGGTGCACACGCAGAATTACTAGAGACTAGATCTAGGGGGTACAACTCCAAACACCCATATGAAAAAGATCGGTTTACATTAAATAAGTATGTGAACATAACCAGTAACCTACCATAGCCAATAACAAATACATGTAACGTATTTTATTTTTGTTGTTATTCATATCTTATTTTATTTATGCATATTTTTTTATCTCTCCAGTTTAAAACGATATGTCTGGTTTACTGTCCTATAGTATACATTGGAATGATTTCAAACCTGTTTTATCCCAATAATTATAAAGGAGAGCCTTGGAAATATGTGTTTACATAAATTGTGATCAAAACGTTTGAGACCCACTGAGATAACTTAGACTAAAGTGAACTATCTAAACACTCAGAGTCCTTTACCTCACTGAGCTGAAGTTATCAGCCTCTCAGTCTGACTGGAGAGGACTCTCCCTCCACATCATTGTAGAAACATCTTCTTCTTCCGTTAGAGCAGCTAGCACCAGATGCTAATAACAACAGCGCCCTCCCTTTCTCCCTAGCTCACTCGCACTCTGGCTGTGAGCTGCGGTTGCCAGATAAGCCAACATCCCCCATTTTCATCACTTGCAGCGCCCATCGTACAGGGCAAATGAAAAGTGTAACCGGGATGAAAAGGGTGTTACATTTACTTAATTATGAATATTGTTACATCAAGGCCGAAAATTAGGATGAGCACCAACGGTCAAAACATTTGTTTTCCCTCCCAGAGCTGTCAGTGCAGCGCCTCCACAGATCTGGCGCCCTTGGCGAACATTTATAATGCCAGTGCGACGGGCCGGCCCTGGTCTCAGGTTACACTGTAGGAAATGTAGATACAACGCTACATTTGTAACCCAGATGTCAGGTTTGCGCCGTCTCGTCGCCGTCGGTGATCTGGCCGATGACGGTCGTGTCGTCAGCAAACTTCACGATGGTGTTGGAGCTGTGTGTGGCCAAGCAGTCGTGATTGAACAGGGAGTAGAGGAGAGGGCTGAGCATGCAGCCTTGAGGGGCTCCGGTGTTGAGGATCAGGGTGGAGGATGTGATGTTTCCCACCTGCACTCCAGCTTGGCATAATGGTATTGAAGGCTGAACTGTAGTCAATGAACAGCATTCTCATATGTGTTCCTCTGGTCCAGGTGTGAGAGGGCAGTGTGGATGGTGAGGCCTATGGCGTCGTCTGTGGACCTGTTTGCTCTGTAGGCAAACTGCAGGGGGTCCAGAGAGTCAGGGAGGGAGGAGGTGATGAATGATTTGACTAACCGCTCAAAGCACTTCATTACGATGGAGGTGAGTGCTACTGGGCGGTAGTCATTGAGGCTGGTGATTTTTGTCTTTTTGGGGACAGGAACGATGGTGGGGTGTTTAAAACATGTGGGGACAACAGACTGCAGCAGGGACCTGTTGAAGATGTCTGTGAACACCTCTGCCAGCTGAACTGCGCACACCCTGAGAACACGGCCAGGGATGCCACCAGGTCCAGGAGCCTTGTGTGGGTTAACTCTTTTAAAAGGATTTACATACATCTGCCCTGTTTAAAACAAAAGGGCAGGGCTCCTGATCCTTCTCTGCACCCCCAGCTTGGCTGCTCTCAAATGGTGCAAAAAAACTGTTCAGCTCATCTGGGATAGATGCACACGCAGACACTCCCGCAGCACCACCAGCAGCTCCTTTGTAGTCTGTCATTGTTCTTAGTCTCGCCCACATGTTCCGGGTGTTACAGCCTTTGAAGTCAGATTCCACCTTCTCTTTGTATTGTCTCTTTGCATTGCTAATTGCTCTCCGGAGTTCATACCTAGAATTCCTGAACTCCTCCAAATCTCCAGCTCTTTGCGCGATAGTGCGCATTTTAAGTTTGCCAGGCACCTAGCCGTTTATGCAGGGCTTTTGATTTGGGAATGTTCGTACAGAAACCTTCGGTACCACGTCATCGATGTATTTCCCAATGTAGCAGATGACCGTATCCGTGTGTATGTTGATGTTATTGTCCTCAAACACACTCCAATCCATAGATGCAAAGCAATCCTGCAGTGCTGAATCTAACTCCTCACTCCATCGCTGTACTGTCCTTGTTACCGGTCTGTCACTTTTAAGTTTCTGCTTGTAAGCAGGCAGCAGCAGCAGTTGTGGTCTGATTTTCCGAAGGGAGGGCGAGGGAGAGCCTTATATCCATGTCGAAAAGGGGAATAAACATGGTCCAGAATGTGTCCCCCGCGCGTCAGGCAGCTGATGTGTTGGTAGTACTTCTGCAGGACCTTCTTCATGTTGGCGGTGTTAAATTCTTTACTTTTACTTGAGTCAGTACTTCTACTTTTACCAGAGTATTTTTAAACACGAGTATCTGTACTTCTACTTGAGTAAAGGATGTGTTTACTTTTACCATCTCTGGTCGTTTTAGATGGCAGAGTTGCCTGTTTGCCATGATGCATGATGAGCCTGTCTCTGTTGGTGACTCTAGTTTCAGGGTGTGATAACACCTTATGTTATATCTCTCACAGGCGCCCTCTACTGGACTCTATGGGTACTCCCCTCGATCCTATCATGCAAGCATTCCTTCCCTGAGACTTTTCTAGACGTATCTGGCCCCTGGGCGGGCCTACCTGAATGCACGTGTATCTCACTGCATAAGAGGAGGCCTCGCCTCCTCACTGCCATCCCTTTCTCTTCAGCAAGGCAGCAGCAAAGAAATATTTTACAAAGAAACCTACGAAGAACAATGGACTCACCTGTGGAGCGCCCCTGTCCTGCGTGTCCAGGCTCCATCGAAGGTGACGACCCCCATGGCCACCGGTGTATCGAGTGCCTGGGGTCTGACCACGCGGCGGCCAACCTGGCTCCGACCGCAGTCTGCAGTGCCTGTCGACTGATTCCTCGCTCCAGCCGCCATCAGAGGTTGGCGCTGTTCGAGGGGTGCTACGTCTCGCCGGTTCCGCCGCAGCGAAGGGGTACCGGGTGGGGAGCTCCGTCCTCCAGGAGTGGACTGGCGGCGGGAGGAAGCGTCCCGGCGGGGAGAGGTGATTTCTCCGGCCAGGACGAATCCCGCCTCCTCCCTGTTTGACCCATTGGTTGCAAAGTCTTCTTTTCAAAATAAAAAAGATAAATTGTATTCCAGTTTGAGTGTCTCTTCTTTCCACACACCCACGTAATGTTGATCGTACAGTTTCCCCACTCGCTGTCCAGGTTGTAACTCCAGTAAAGGAGGCAGCTAGAGCACGGGTGAGAGTGATAAACCGCGCTATGCGGGTAGAGAGACATTATGGCCGGCGTAGCAGGGTTAGGAAACAATTAACGGCAAGTGTAAAAACTGCGCTTGATGTTTTTCACTGTTTGGGTGAAAACATCATGGCGGAGCGCGCACTCCCACAGGAGTGCACCGCGGCGCGTTCAAGGACCTCAGTAGAGAGTCTGCCCTTTCTGTGTCAACCCCCCATGGGCAGAGCTCCCCTTCACGGGGAGTTTTGCGGTGGGACGGGTCGCCAGACAGCTTTATTGCTGGGGCCCCACAGTTGATTGCACATCCCCTAACACAGTGTTATGGGAAATGGAAACGCAGCTGCGTGTTAACGGAGTGGATGGAGGCATAAGAGAGGCAAAGCGATCATCCCGAAGGGAGATTTTCTCGGCCGATTCTGGATTCGCAGTATGAATCTCCACATTTCACGCAGAAAATTCCAGATGTTAACTATATAACAGTTACTGGGACTGGTGCAGCCAGGCGATTGGTTAAAACCATCAACCTGAAGGACGCTTACTTTCACGTCGGGATTGCTCCGAAACACAGAAAGTATTTGCGTTTTGCCTGGGGAGAGCTATAGGTGGGCGCTGGTCTCTAACAGAGACACGGCACCTGCCCCTACAGCCCCCCCTGAAGCCCCGCCCCTGCGTGTCAGGGTGTGCTCTGTTACGGCCCGTCCACACAGCGGCGTGCGTTGACGCTTCCCCATTCACTTTGAATGGGGTGACGTCACTTTTAGCCGAAATGCATCGTGGGAAGCGACGCGGAGCGTAGCTGGCGTGGCTCGCTGCAAAAGTTGAGCAATGTTCAACTTTTGACGCCTCGGCGAGGCGTCAGCCAATCGAATCATATGCCAGTACAAGCTCTAGCCAATCAAACCGCTGCTTGTGTGTCAGGGGCGGGAGATTCATGTGATTGGTTGTTGGTCGAGTTTCAGACACGCCCGTCGGCAAGCGTCAGCGCACGCCGCTGTGTGGACGGGCCGTCAGCCGCAGCCTCTTTTCTCTCCACGGTTACGACCGAGGGAGAGGTGAGTGAGGCGCAGCGGCTGCTAACCAGAAAGCCGGTCAGAAACAGTGAGATGGGGCAGTGTTGTTATGTGACGACAGCGCGTGTATACATCGGGCTCCGCCCACTGTACCCATAGAGTCCAGTAGAGGGCGAGAGATATAACAAGGGGTTACGTATGGTAACCCTTGTTATATAAACACAGGCGGAGCTCTCTACCTCTGGGGCCCTGTCTGTCCTATGCTGCTTGCTGAAGAGAAGTAAAGGATGGCAGTGAGGAGGCAAAGCCTCCTCTTATGCGGTGAGATGGGCGCACATTCAGGTAGGCCCGTCCAGGGGCCGGCTATGTCTAGAAAAGTCTCAGTGAAGGAATGCTTGCATGATAGGATCGAGGGGAGTACCCATAGAGTCCAGTAGAGGGCTCCGTCTGTGTTTATATTACAAGGGTTACCATACGTAACCCCTCGTTTCATTACACACAGCCCAGCAGGTGTAACTCTTGTGACATTTGACTACTAGATATACAGCGTAAGAGTAGCCTTATTCACCAATTTCTCCAAAATGCAACAATAACTCTGAAGTCTATGGACTCCAGTGGTGACCCAGTTACATTGGGAAATAGTTTTGAAATGTGATGTAAGAACCTACTCATGCAGCATACCAAACGGATACATTTGAATGAGCCTTTCCTCACACTGCATAGCACCCATTACCTAATGTTTGCTTATGGTTGTTAAATTGTTTGCAGTTGTACTGACAAATCTTTCGCGTCTGTGTGTGTTATGTCATAACGCAAGCTATTAATTTTGCATATACACATCACTTACATCAATGTTGACTGAGTTATGCAGAGTATCTAAAAGTACATTAGCCACATAGTGGATATAGAAGGCAATTACAATTAATTACATGGTATTAGATACGTTTATGAAAGACAGTAATAGGACTAAGAATATATTAATTCTCTTATTGCTGTGACTAAACCTGTTAAAAGACGCACCATCTCCGTGGGCCACACATTTGTCTCACCCACCTTGACCAGAGGAAAATGTATAGGATACAGCTGTAGACCATTGTTCAACATTTAATACCATTTTGCCGTTCCAGTTCAGCTGACAGACCTTGGACTAAACGCGTCTTTTGTTGATAGTTTGGCTGTAAACCTGGTCTCTGTATACATCAATTCATCTAGGATGTATTCCTCTTCTGACTCTCCTATCACTATATAGTATATCCAATCATTTAATAATAATAATAATAATAATAGATTTAATTTGTTAGCGCTTTTACATGTGCTCAAAGACGCTTTACATATATAGTGAAGATTTTACCACATTTACCACACTGCACACAAGAGAAAATAGCTTCTAACTGAAAAGAAAATTGTATTGCCACATTTTAACACTTCATATTTATTGTAGAGGAAAGAAAGACACACTATGTTCTCCTACACAGAATAGCATTCAATTTCTCTGGATTTTCATCTATATTGTCTTCATTGGAAAAATTGGATAATTTGAACTTTAGAGGCATCAAAAATATATTTAAACTCGTGATAAGTTACATTTGAAAATGTCGCTTTGGTGGAACTGCAAGAAAATCTGAAATTAAAGGGCCCATTTTTTAAAGGGTGCACACAAAAGAGCTCGGGATCCACTGATTTCATCTTTAACAGTGTTTTGTATTTTTAAGCTTACCATTACATTTGTAAAACCTACGAAAATTGCAGATGTCAAAAAAATGCAGTGCAGTTAAAAGGATACTTTCCTCTGTAACACAGTGAAGTATAAGTATTAAAGAGTAATACATACCTCAACATTTTACTTATATACTTATACACCAAAGCAAGTAACTTATGTGTTAGCAATAAACCTGATTTTGGTCTTAGTTACTTTGGATGATTGAATAGTGACTTGAATTTCAGACTCTTGGGGACATCCAAATCCACCTCCACTGTTTGTGGACTCTCATTTCATCTGTCTTTTTGATGATCCTTGGTCTCATATGAATAAATAAATCATGTTTACTGAAAAGAAAAAACATTGACAAGAAGCTATTATTTAGTGTGTATATCTACTATATATCCCTCTCTCTCTCTCGTGTATTCCCCATGTTGCTCTTACTCCCCTCAAAGACAACAGTGTAGACAACCTTGAGTTCATATTAATTTGATTTAACATGTGTTCTGACAGAGAACAATGCATATTCTAGCATTTGCATGACAATGCCCTCTAATTGTACTTTTGCTTAATTCATTTTTAAAAGCTTAAGCAGCAGTAGTTGATTATATTAAAAATGGATCAGTGTGACAGAGCATGCTCCTCTCTTTCTGTCTCTTTCTTTTTCACTCTCTGCACTCTCAAATGCAACCCCAAATGGCCCACATGGACAGTTATTCAAAAGTATCATTAACCCTCCTGACTCCTCATTGTGCTGTTTTCGCTTGGGGAAATGGAATCCGTATTCATTTTGATGAAGAACTGCAGCCGTTCCTTTGTTTGGGCCCCAGATGGAGAGAAGCTAATACTTGATTATGTGAATGCAGTTGTGCCCTGAACTCTGAAGTAAATAGGATTGGATAATGGTCACTTCTCTTCAGCTCTCTAAAGCCTTCTTCTCTTTCTCTCCGTCTTGTGCCACTAAACCTAAATAAAGCAAAGCAATTGGAACTGGAGTGAGGAACTTGACACTTGTTGCTTGTGGTTGATGGACCAATACAAAAACTTGGAGCCTTGTTATGGTCTTTAACTATCCTCAACTTCCTGCTATAGTCTACACAACAGAGACATTGAATGTCAAACACAAACCAAAACTAAAGTGTGGATATGTGGGTAGTATGACTCAAAAGAGCTTCTTTACCAAACTTGTTGAACATTTGCAGGTCACATCAATAGCACACAATGATCCTACACGAACCATATTGCAGTCTACTTTCTATATGTTGCTTACTTGAACAACAGCATGAAGAAATAACAATAAGTGAGTGACTAAGTCATGTTTTAAGCGTAAAACAATGCTTCAGATTGCGATGATGCATATATCACAGAATTGGAGAATGCGCTTGTATCAACCAGTGTTGGTAAAGATGATTGGACTTCCTTCTCGAGACAGTGGTGACTAAAAGCCATCCGCATCTGGCAGTCTGTTGAGAATCTGGTTGGGTGGAGTTGGTGTAAAGGAGCCAACATTATTACAGTACAAAAGCCTTTTAAATCAAGTGAAAATTGATATGGTGAATATTTTCCTCTGTCCAATTTGAAAACCCCCAAAAACATTCAGATGTATGTTAAAGGATTGGTTAAAGGTCCAATATATGCTTTGTTAGATTATAAAGGTGAGTATTCCCTATTGCTAAATAACTCATGCTGGCTGCCTAACCTTTCTCCACGTTCGTAAATCATGCTATTGTATGTGTATGTATTGCCTTTACATTTTGTACAAAGTCAGGGGTCCCACAAGGCAAATAGTCAAGGTCATTCAAAATTCTTTACATAAGTGATTTTGTCTTTAATCATTCAGTCTCCCTGAGTATTCTAGTCTGCCTGGTTCAGAAAGGGCTAGAAGTTGATTTGAACCACTTACATTCTAACAGCCACATTTGTCTAGCAAGATGTCTGGGGAACATTCACATCCACGGTTGTTACAAGAATATTGAGAGACTGTGTTTGTTATCCTGGAAGCGATTACTTGAAGGCCCAAATCAGTCTCAAATGAGCCACCTGAGATTTCAGAGATATTACTGTGAGATTTATTATTTTCAAAAAGTGTGGATGACAAAGTATTTGTTTATTATGGCAACATTTTAACCATTGAGAAGCGAGTATGTTTGGTGTGTATGTCCATGTACTATGAAGGGCCGTGTAGTCCAAAATTCAAACTCACCTCGTACACACACTAATGAAAAAATCTGGCCTTGCACAAACACTACTAAAATACTCTCACATTCACGACTGAACACCTCGCATACACAACTGAAAATTAAACCTCACACATGCAACTATAAATTAACCTCATGCACATACTACTGAAATACTTTCACATTCACTACTGAAAACCTCACACACACACTCCTGAAAAACATTTGACTGAAAGGTTCTCAGTAGGGAATGTGCATGTGTTTCACCTATGTGTGTGAGGGGGATTCTTGCTGTAACGGAAGTCATTGTAATGAAACGGAAGTACCAAACTGCTAGTGGTCTCTCTGCTAGCTACGTTAGCCCCGTTAGCTTAATTAGCTCCAGGCTGTTACAGGGGCTCAGCTGATACAGAGAACCTGGTGGAGTATTCTTCATTGAAATATCGCACTTATTTTATGGCTCTGCGGTTCAAACAGACCGTCCATGACTGCAGTTTATTCGGTAAGTGAAATTCAAGCACTTTATTTCTTACTGGTCTTTTTATTCAGCTAACGAGCGAGATGAAGCTACATTTGTGCTATCCGTAGCATACAATTTTATTTCTATAGCGCTTTTCTTGAACCCAAAGACGCTTTACATTTAGGAGGGAGGGTAGACAAACAAAACAAAAACAAAGCCAAAAAGAAACAAAGAAAGACATCAAAGCAGTCAGGAGTAACATAATAGAAAAGTGTAAAACATTAAGAAGGATTATACTGTAGAACAAAAGGCTTCTCGTGAGGTTGGTCAAATAAGGTCATGCTTGTACATTAGTTAGTTTGCTAGTTAGGTAACTGTAGCCTATGCATTGTTATTGTTAATTTAAAATAGCTATGCTTGACAATGCAGACAGCTAGCGTCACAGTAGTATTGAAGACCAGCGTACTGTAGCCTATATGAGATTAACCTCACTATAAGATCTGTGATATACACCTGAACATCAGCAGGAGAGGACTCTTTAAAGTAGAGACACTACTCATTCATTACTCCCGCCTGTGGAGTGCGGCTGCACTGGAGAGGTTTTTGCCCCGGGGTCGTCGCGGAGAGACGGAGCGGCTCTACCTGTTGCTGCCTGCGATCTGCGATCTACGGAGGCCTGCTCGTCGCGAAGAGACGGAGCGGCTCCCAGTGGCGGCCGGCCCATAGGGGCGCTAGGGGCGCCGCCCCACCTCTTGCCAGATACAAAATAAAAATAAATAATAATAATTAAATAAAAAAATATATATTTAAAAAAAATATATTTAAAAAGAATATATATTTTATATTTTAATTTTTAATGAACAAGGTAAATATCATACAATTAGTATCACAAAAATGTATAATCTACAATACAATCTCGTTTAAAATTGTGTTACGATGTCTAAAATTACTGATAAGTCACCTGTTTCCTGCCTGGCCTTGCCCATGGCATAGTTTATCATTACCGGGCAGAGCCCCCGAGCGAAACAGCAGCAACCAGCAGGTTGCAAAAGTCTCAATAGTAAACTGTGCCGCCGAAACATAATTTCAGCCAATCAGCGCCGTCAAATATTTTGGTCACGTGGGCGCTCACGTTGGCGCCCATGTTGCTTACGTGCATTGACGTGAGTTGTTTTTTAGACTCGTGAGTGACCAAGGTGACGCAGTATTTGGATGAGAATGGTGTGCAGGTGGAGTCGCCGGAACCTCGGTCCGCCCAAGAGCTACTCTCCAATCCTTTTGAAAGGAGAAGTTTGGGAGATAAATTGATACTTAAAGAGCCTGTGACACCATCCCAACAACTGTTGTGCAATGAAATATTGGGCTACTAGTAATCTCGAACCGTCAGTTTAAAAAAGAAAAAGCGATACCGTTTCGTTAAATATCAATAATTTCGAACATCGCGGGGAAATTCCTTCACTCATTTTGAAGTTTTGGGGGAAGCCGGAAGTGACGTCAATGCGGGAACGCTTCGAGAGCCAAACTTGGACAAAGTGTGTTGTGTCATGCGTAGAAATGGTGAATTACTGAGTTTAGGCACGTTAATAACGTTTTAATGAAGTTGACTACAGTATATTCATATTTGTCAGTGCTTTCATGTCAATTCGGCGACATAAACATAAATGATCGTGGTGAAGATGATGATTACATTAGGATTACAAATCGGGAGTGAGAGCTGCTGAATTTCCTCCCGTCGGATGTGATATAAAAACAAATCGATTATTTTTGTGGTTATAAACTTAAGTGGATGAAACTACATTTTGTAGTGCTTTCATGTCAATTCGGCGAACATATGATACATTAAATAATGAGTGAGGATGATGATTAAATGATGATGATGATCGGGACGAATCCCGATGGGCCGGTACCGAAGTGGGCCGGTCGGATAAGTAACTAGCACATCCCCCATAGGCGGCGCGTGAGGCTCAGGTTTGAGAAGGCTAAATAACTTCTTTTACCTGACGCTGCCCGCCTCCGGCGTCTATAGAAAAGAGATCCACTCAGTGTGCGGAGTTTAAATCTCTCAAGTCATATTACAGGATAAAGGAAATACAGTTTAAACTGCCGTATGCAGAGAAGACGCCGACGTGTCGCACTTATCATTCATATTACATCATCAATCAGATCATCGATCATATAATATCATAATATATCATATATTTCCTTATCTGAGTCAGCTTCTCCAGCCTCATCTGGCCGTGCAACACTCACAGTGTCACAGACTGTATGCAGAAGTATTATTTAACACATTATGTTGACGAAACACTCGAGACAAATGTAATTAAAGTCAGATCCACTCGTGTCTTAGACGTGAACGCGCTCTCAGCTGGAGAGAGAAACCCTGGCTTGATTTACCGAGTTGATAACCAGCGTCGTAGGACCGCTTAGCGAGATCTCGTTTGTTAGTTTGTTGTTGTTAGTTTGTTTGTTACTCAAACATATCCAGGGTCTGTTGAACTGGCTTCGTAGTACAGGGCACAGGTGGCTAGCAGCGCTAATGTCAAAGACACAGACATTATACATTATATTTGTATTTTACATCCCCCACGCCCCCCGTTGACAGCTTACTAGCGGTACCGAAGTGGGCCGGTCGAGAGTCCCGGGATGATTTGTAGTCCCATTCCACCACTGGCTACATGACCATATGATCGCCCATATTGACGCACCTCATTCCTAAACTTAGAAGATACAACATAAACCGATCCTTCAGCCTCATATGAGCTCTCAGACACGTTCAACATTAACCTATCATCGCTGTCTGAGCTTGCTGCTGTGTGCGCCGTCGTGCGTTTACATCTGACTGTATATATATAAAGGTTTACATGCAGATGCTGGGATCCTGGACGGTGCAGCTGGAGCGCTGTGCCCGCAATGACGTCACCCATCATTTGGCGGGACTTGAAGAATCCGCGAGAAGATCCAGAAAATTGTCAACATTGAAGGCAGATTAATGGTTATCAAAGTACAAATATCCAAAATCAGTTCAGTAACGGTTTTCAAGGGGACAATATGTACTCAAATTGATGGGTTTGGATGATGGGGGAAAACCGTGTCACAGGCTCTTTAAAGACCTTGGACCGGACCAACCCGATTTGTATATATCACAGCAAGCTCGTGAAAAAGACAAAACGTATCAACAAGGCTTCTCACATGGCTAGCTGGATGCAAACAGGTAAATGCTATCTTTTGTTTCACATGCTTGCTCTTCAAACAGCCGGGGACAGATACGATCTGTTCAGAAACTAGACACAAGTTAAACAAGTACAAACCACAGACTGTCTGTGTCATGGAGAATACAGTCGCTGGTTTATTTATGTCTGTAGGCCGTTGTTGTGAGTGTGGACGGTCGGAGCATATATAGCGTTATCTTAGCCAAGCTCCATTCAGGGAACAAGCATTCTAAAAGATTTTTCGCCTGCCGTCTGTCTGCAGACTTGTCCAAGCATTAATTCATGGTTTTTACTAACCGGCATCAGTATGTTGTTACGTCGGCATCATTTAGAAACGTGTATTACAATTTAATCACGGTAAAATATGTTCATGTTGTTGTAGCTGTAGCTCCCGAGCCAGAGCGTCTTGTTTGAATGATGCGAGTAAACACAGCTGACAGATGCGGTGAAACTCGAGCGACTAGAGCGATGCGATAGGAGCGTTTAGAGCGAAGCGAATATTCGCATCGCGTCCGGTCTGAACGTAGCATTAAAGCGAGCTCCGCGCTGCACTGGAAACGCGCCATTACATCACCAGAAGTCCTAATTTAAGGGGTCATTTCTCCCAAAAAAATATTTTTTACTCACTCTATCAATAGCCCCACCAAAAATATTTTCCACCAGCCGCCACTGGCGGCTCCACCTGTTTGCTGCCTGCGATCTGGGCCTGCTTTCCACCTGTCCTGGTTCTGCTGTTGCAGAGGCCTGCTTTCACCCCGGGGATACCACGCTGCTGCTTTCGTCTGTCCTTTGCTGCTGTGCTGATTTTGCTCCGGGAACGTCGCGGATTCTGTGTGCTGGTCTGGGAAAATGGCCCATATCGGGATTCTGCTGTGCCTGTTAACTATTTTGGACTATGAGAAGATCTCTAGTCATTCTGAGGAGTCTACTGGATTCAGCTCTGTTCTGCCAGCCGCAGTGGGCATCCCCTGCAAAGGTTCGGATGTGTTACACAAACAATTACCGGTTGCCTTGTAACAGCTCGACAAAATATGTTTGTCTTTTTTGTTTTCCTGCGATGATGGTTCTTCAGGACTGCTTCTTAAGCTCTAATCACACTCTCGCAGACTTTTCCGGTGATTCTAAAGTAGATGACAATGTATGTGTGTCGCTTAAGAGGAAAAGATGCCTGGTTTTTTTGTTGTTATTACTATCAGGAAATGAACAACCTAACCCTGGTCCGCCCAGTAGTAGTAGTCAGATCGCTACTCCTGCTGATTTTAAAGCTAGATCTGGGTTGGGTTTCATCCACTTGAATGTGCGCAGTCTGTTAGGTAAACTAGATTTTGTCCATATTTGGGCGAGCTCGACTGACGCTGACGTCATTGTTTTATCAGAAACATGGCTAAATAAATCTATTTTGGCCTCTGACATTGCCTTAAATGGTTATAATGTGTATCGTACCGACCGGCCTAATAAAGGTGGTGGCGTTGCCATTTATGTTAAGAATAAGTTCAGTGAATCCACATTAGTTTCCAAATCTATCAGTAAGCAATTTGAATGTTTAGCCTTAAATATAGAAGTGGCAAAGGGTCAACAGGTCATGGTCGTGGGCTGTTACAGACCCCCCTCAGCTGTCAAAGACTCCTTGTCTTCGCTAGCAAATCTTTTATCGCAACTAGACTACAAGGAAATAGTGCTAGTTGGAGATTTTAACTGGGACTGGTTAACTGCAGTGTCAGAGGATTTTAAAAACCTTGGTATCTCTTTAAATATTACTCAGATTGTTGACGGTCCTACTTGCCCTAATATTAAGTCCCCAAATAAATCTTCCCTAATTGATCTCATTCTAACTAATATTCCCTATAAATACTCAGCTGTGGGAGTATTTGCGGATGATCTGAGTGACCACTGTGTTGTAGCCACAATTAGGGACACAAAAGTCCAAAAGGTTAAACCACGTACTATCATCAAGAGAGACATAAAACATTTTGTGGAGCAGGGTTTTGTACTTGATCTGTTTGGGTTTGATTGGGGAAAAATCGATTTGTGTGCTGATGTTGAGACTGCATGGTCTTATTTTTATCTTGGTTTTATGGAAATTATAGATAGACATGCACCCCTGCGTACATTTAGAGTGAAGGGACGAGACAATCCTTGGTTCTCTGCTGAACTGTCTAGTCTCCTGCATGAGAGAAACAAGGCCTGGGCAAAGGCTAGGAAATCAGGCTCAGAGGTAGAATGGCTGCATTTTCGGCAGCTAAGAAATAGATTCACTTCACATGTCAAAAGTGCTACATCTAAGTATTATCTGTCAGTTACCACAAAGAACCTGAACAACCCTAGAAAATTCTGGAAAGCCATAAAATCGATATCCACCGGTGATATCCGTAATGAGCTACCTCCGTGCCTTACCACAGCATCTGGCACTATATCGGATAAGGCTACCATGTTAAATTGTTTTAATGAGCATTTTGTGTCCTGTGGCTCTCTGTTTCATTCTGTCTCTAACTCTGCTTCTGTGAACACCACAGTCGGTGACACAGAACAATGTGGTCTGGAAAACCCTTTCAGTTTGACTCCTTTTACTGTTGATGTTGTTCGTGAAGTCTTAACCAAGCTAGATCCTAAAAAGCCGGCTGGTCCGGACAACGTAGAACCTTTCTTTTTAAAGATAGCTGCAGATTTTATTGCTCCACCTCTTACTACTCTTTTTAACCTCTCTCTCAGCACGAACAAAATCCCAAAAGTATGGAAGTCAGCTTATGTCCTGCCACTACTAAAAGGAGGGGAGGCCACCTTATTAAACAATTATAGACCCATCTCTAAATTGTCAGTTCTGGCTAAGGTTCTTGAACGCCTAGTGAGTGAACAAGTAAAGGAGTTTTTATGTACAAATGACATCCTGTCTAAACATCAATCAGGCTTCAGAAAGCAACATAGCACCATCACTGCCTCAATGAAAGTGGTAAATGATATTACGAGTATTTTAGATAATAAGCAGAGTTGTGCAGCTCTATTTGTTGACCTATCCAAAGCTTTTGATACTGTCGATCATCGCATGTTGAAGCAGAGGCTGGTCAGTATTGGCATATCCAGCCATGCAGTGGGGTGGTTTGTGAACTACCTCTCTGAAAGGTCCCAATGTGTTCAGTTTGATGGGCTGTCTTCTGAGTGGTTAAACATCACTAATGGTGTCCCACAAGGTTCAGTTTTAGGTCCGCTATTATTCTCTATCTATATTAATAGTTTAGGTGAAAATGTCGAAGGAGCAACCTTACATTTTTATGCGGACGATACCGTTATGTACTGCGCAGGTCCCTCGATTAACGAGGCTGTTGTTAAATTACAGGCTGTTTTTAACATTATTCAGGCTCAGCTCTCTGAGCTTAAGATTCTTTTAAATGTGGATACAACCAAGGTAATGCCTTTTCTAAAGCTAAAGCTAAAAATACACCGGAGACTGCTTTGGATATTGTAAAAACGCAAGGAATACAACTTGAAGTGGTTACCTGTTACAAATACTTGGGTATCTGGCTTGATGATTGTCTCACTTTTAAATTTCATGTAAATAACCTGCTTAAAAAGCTGAGGGTTCGGCTAGGTTTCTTTTACAGAAATAAGTCCTGTTTCTCGCTTGATGCCAGGAAAAGGCTAGTCACTGTGACCTTTTTACCTGTGCTGGACGATGGTGATTTGTTATATATGAATGCACCTGCCAATTACCTGAGCAAGTTAGATGCTGCGTATCACAGTGCACTGAGATTTTTGACAAATTGTAAAGCACTTATGCATCACTGTACCCTGTATACCAAGGCGGTTTTACCATCACTTACTGTACGGAGGCTCAGTCACTGGTACTTTTTCATTTACAAAGCCATGTTGGATAAACTACCATCTTATATCTGCTCCCTGATCTCTCTGCGAATTGAAAGTACTTATTGCCTGAGATTGCATGCTGTGGTTTTATTAAATGTGCCAAGTGCTAGGACTGTCTTAGGGAAGAAAGCTTTTAGATGTGCAGCTCCATTAACATGGAACAGTCTGCAAAAATAATGGAAAATTACCAAGCTAGTACCACTACATGTTTTTAAAGCTCGGTTGGATGCTACAAAATCAGATGCTGTTGGTACCTGTACATGTGGTTAAATATGTAAATTGTAATCCCTGTACATTTTGCTGTATGATGTCCTTTTGTTGTTCTGTTGTTTATGTTTTTATGTCTTCTTGTGGAACCTACTGCTGCAGGTCTCCCTTGAAAAAGAGATCATTGATCTCAATGGGATTTTACCTGGATAAATAAAGGTTTTGAATTGGAGTGTGTATCTGAAAAATATGATCTCAAATTTCCAGTTGGTTCCAGAAATAACGTTAACGTAGATATTGCAATATGGTTTGTTTAGCTGGAGTAGATTATTGAAGCTTACTGGTTAACGTTCATCATATTAAACGAACAAACCCAAACCTTGTTGTTTTTATTAATATTATTACCAATACTTACATTTTATTATCATTACACTGGAGAAACCGACTTATTGCGGCAGCAGAACGTGAACATGTAACTTAATGCCTGCATTTAAGTACGAAAAATAGCATAGTCAATGCTTTAGGGACAAGGAAATTATTTGTTTAAATATTAGATGTGACGTTATGTGTGCTTCTGTGACAATTAAGCGTATTTATTGCATTACATTCGTTAAATATGTTTGTCTTTTACCCTTAAGTGTGTGTTACAAATGTATGTGAATATGTCATAGGACACATATTTAAATTGACTGTCTCATGAAAAACGATTCCAAAATAATAGTAAAATAAAAAGGACCCCAACTATACAATAATACACAATCCAACTGATAAGATACAGTAAGTGCTGTGATATCCAGCACTTTTTTTTAAGGATAACAAAAAGATTATCACATGACGTTTGCATGTTAAAAAGTCTGTGACCAACACATGTTACTTTACATATATATATATATATATATATCTGTTTTTAAGTTTCCAGGTGATGCAGACAGACCAGAGGATGCTGAACACGAGAGACAGACCGAGATTCCTGACATCAGTGAACTTCAGCATGGAGCGAAATGTACAAAGACTCCTTTCATACTGTACAAATAATCGAGAAACGTTCTGGTTTAAATAGATAAAGTAACAACTTTAATACACTACAGTGTTTCCCACAGATCTGAAACATACTTGGGGGGGTGGTGGTAGCGAGGGGTGGGGGGGGGGGTTCAGGTGACGTGCAACAACATTAACCTTTCTGTTTGTCGCTTGTTAGCAGACCCTTCACGCGATGGCAGAGCGAACAGGTACAGGCAGGGCCCATAGTGATAGCCCTATAGTTTAAATCTACTACCCACAAATAAATATATGGATATGGGTTACTATTTAAATAAAATGGTAAATGTATTTAGGAACCTATCAATGTGATTGTGTGCTCCAACAAACCATTTAGGACAGAGAGTGAATACACATACTATACTGAGATGCTGTATGAGAAACCAATGTGAGTTTGGAAAATTGCACAGTATAAATCTATTCTAGTAGACCTCAACAATGGAATTATGATCAGTAGAAATGGCCATGACATGGGACCTTTTAAGAGTTTTAATACAGTCTGGTTGCGGAGGAGGCACACAGGTAAGAGCACTAACTAGCAACCATCACATGTAACTAAGCTTGCCTTGAATTTATCAAAAGTATAATTAAGTAACAGCAAAAAATAAATAACTAAAATCATGCACACATGTGAATTTGCCACATATGATATATTTTAGAAACCTGAAGGCATTTATAGATTTGTATGCAAGTATTATCCAAAAAAACTCAAAACCTTAGATTATTATTGAAAGTTTTGCTGAATAGTTTCATGTTCACTTACCTTAAGCAACGTAAAATGTGCAGACCGGGAGCAACAGACTAGCCTTATTTGGATCAGGCTGGAGCACATCGGTTAATCCTATATTCAGGGTTCATACGGGTGCTTGAAATCCATGCTTGAGATTTGACGTGGTGTTTTCAAGGTTGGGAAAGTGCTTGAATTTTCGGAATGGTGCTTGAAATTGAGAAAGTGCTTGAAAATGTAAATGCTTTACTTTTACAATAAATTGCTGTCTGACTGAATAGTTCGCTTTTTAGATTAAAATAAAAGAATTGCTTCGCTTCTATATAAAACAGCCCTGCTCCGGCGTGACCTGCAAGTGGTGTTTTTTGTGTGAACTGGGCATTCTAATGAGAGTGATATAGATGACAGTATGCCAGGAGGTTGCTGTTTTAACGAGCGTTGGCTATCCGAAGAAAAATACAAAGGTTGCCAAAAAGAAATTCAGTTGTTCTCGATGGGAGAGTCTGCGCTGACGAGCCACATGAAAGGTAAGCCGTAGTAGAGCATTTTGGCTTAGGCTAAATGAAGCTCAGTGCAAGTTCAACCAGGAAGACCGTCTTTCTCATTCATGTTTACGTTATTACTCTCTCTCCTCTCAATAAGTGACAGGGGGCGTCACTCTTCAGTCAAACCAATCACTTCGCTCTATTTCCAAGAGCCTATCATAGCGCTCCGTCAAACCTTTTTAATCTGCTCTTTCCCCCTCTGACAGCTGTCATTTCAGGTGACTCGACACAACCCTCCTCCACCCCTTTTCTCCTCTCGTCCCTCTGAATCCAGGTTCAAGCTAAACCACTCCTCTTCAGACCGATCCCAACTATCTATTCACCACCACCAGTGTCTAGACCCCAGGGGGTTTCATCGGATCGGTTCTACCCTCCCGAATGATACTTCCTGCACCACGGGGCCTAAATCGCCAACATTACCATTACATTCATTTGTGTATCTCTGCAATAAATATGCATCACTCAAAACCGTCTCCCCTGATTGAACGTTGCATGTTACGTTTGTTTAAGCTAACTCAATGTGAGATAATTGCTTATGCAGGTGACAATAATTTCAGAGGAGCGTACCTACAGTATGTGCAACAGTCACCATCCTGTGGTGTTTCATGTCACACAGAATGATTTTAAAAGCAATGTATTTCTACTGGTAGTATTTTTCGTGCCTAAACTTGCTCTATCGGAATCAGTAGCATTGACCCGAAGACACATTTTGAGTTATATACACTGTTGGAAAGAGGATATTCCTAGCTTTCTAACGGAGGAAACATATTTTCGTTTGTACCTGGGGGAAGCTCGCGAGTGTGTGTGTGTTTGTGTATTTTTGCGTTTGTGTGTATTGTGTTTATTTCCCGGGGAAAACCCTCACGAGAAACACCGGCTGTTGTTGTGCCTGCTGTGACGTCAAGTTACTCCGTTCTCCGCTTGTAATTATGCCGAAGCTTCAAAGCTGTATTCATCATCTGAATTTGCCGAAACAAGTTTAATATTCTGAAAGCTAAGACTTTGTTTATTTGAAATCAGATGAAAACAAACTGTAACGGACCCTGCCGTGTTATCTATGATTATACGCCTTACATTCATAATGTCAGCGAAGGGAGGGGGAGCAGCGCTACGGAACAGCAGAGTGGTGAACTTTAGTGGAGTAGAAGTGTAGTACACAGTTGCAGAAAATGAAAGTACAAGTATTTTAAAATTGTACTTAACCCTCTATGGCATACTGTTGTTCTCTGGCAACAAACCACTTTTTTCGACCTCACACTGGCCCTCTAAATATATATATATTTTTAAATATACACAATGTCACCTGACATGCTAGTGTCCAATAACATGAGGGAATTATATGGGTGTGGCATTTTGTCTGGGGGTGGAGCAGTCCTTTCTGCAAGCACAGCTGTAGGGGACTCAGGGCCACCACTTGGTAAGATACATTTCACTTTAACATATTAGAAATGTACACAACTTAAAATAAAAAAGATGTGCATGAATACGTAAAGAAGTATATTTGATTGTTTAAAGACTTATTATGTATTTATTAATTAGCTACAACTATGTTTTGTTGTTCGTTGCCTCAGGGCAACACTGCCACTTAGACCACTTTTTTCCAGGCAAGTGTGCAAATGTGCTCAGCTGTAAAATGATAAACCTAATCAATGTTTTTACTTTACCATCTACTGATATTTACAGGAAATGGACCCCAAAACATGTTATGGGCAGAAGGGACATGATCAGACACACACACACACACACACACACACACACACACACACACACACACACACACACACACACACACACACACACACACACACACACACACACACACACACACACACACACACACACACACACACACAGCCTTGTAGTGTTGCAGTAGTCAGGAAGGCAGGGAACTAATTGTTACCTTGGCTGTGTAAGATGTCGGTTTGTTTACTTCAATAGATTTCTATGCTGTTTGGTATTAAAAAAAAAACACTTGTGAAGGTTTGTGTCTCCCACTTCCATTTCCTTTCATGTAAATAGTGTTACGGTGTGTGCAGGAAGCAGGACCCAAATGCAGATTAATGTGACAAAAAATAGCTCCTTTATTACAAGGCTAACTATTAACAAACACAGAACAGAACACTCACCGCAGACCACGTCAATACACAAGACAAACCGACCAAGACAGACAGAAAAAACAGAACTTAAATACACACCAGACTAATCACACAAACAAGACACAGGTGAGGAGGGAGGAGAAAACAATCGGGTAATCAGACACACCAGGGAAACTAACGACAGGGAACCACAGATCTAAACAAGACAAAACACAACGCAGACAGAAAACCACAGACAGATCTAGACAAGACAAAACACCAACACAGACAGATCTTAACAGTACCCCCCCTCAAGGGACGGAACCCAGACGTCCCAAAAAAAGTCCAGCAGAGTGGGTGGAGGGGGACCGGAGGAGGGACCGGAGGAGGGACACAGAACTAGGGCTAACAGGGTGGGTGGAGGGGGTCTGGAGGACGGGCTTGGGCTGACAGCCCAGGGGCACAGCGGAGGACCCGGAAGGGGTCTCGGGCGGACGGCCCGGGGGCAAGGCAGAGGCCGAGAAGGGGGACTCGGGCAGACGGCCCGGGGGCAAGACAGAGTCCAAGGTGGGGGTTATGGAGGGGCGAAGGCCACCGCGGGCGAACTCAGGGGGCCGAGATCGAGGGTGAAGACTGCGGCTCTCAGAGGGCCGGGCTCGAGGGCGAAGACCAGACAGCTCCGGAGGCCGGGCAGGAAGGTGCTGACGTGACAGCGCCAGAGGCCGGGCAGGAACCGGTGTCGGAGCTGGTGGGACAGGCCTCGGCAGGATCCCCCACGGAAGAGGACCAGGACACGGGATTGGCAGGACCCCCGGCAGGAGAGCAGTCGGCGGGACCTCCAACGGAACAGGACATAGGGTTGGCAGGACCCCCGGCAGGAGAGTAGACGGCGGGACCTCCAACGAGACAGGACAAAGGGTTGGCAGGACCCCCGGCAGGAGAGTAGTCGGCGGGACCTCCAACGAGACAGGACAAGGAGCTGGCAGGACCCCCGGCAGGAGAGTAGACGGCGGGACCTCCAACGGGACAGGACAAAGGGTTGGCAGGACCCCCGGCAGGAGAGTAGTCGGCGGGACCTCCAACGAGACAGGACAAGGAGCTGGCAGGCCCCCCGGCAGGAGAGTAGACGGCGGAACCTCCAACGGGACAGACATACGATTGGTAGGACCCCTGGCAGAGGAGTAGTCGACGGGGCCTCCAACGGGACAGGACATGGAGTTGGCAGGACCCCCAGCGGAACCTCCAACGGACCAGGACATTGGGTAGGGACTTGAGACGTGACTCGAGAGGGGAACTAGAGAGGGACTAGAGGAGAGAGGAGGAACTAGAGGAGGGACTAGAGAAGGGAACTCGAGAGGGGACTTGAGAGGGGAACTAGAGAGGGGAACTAGAGAGGGGACTAGAGGAGGGACTAAAGGAGGGACTAGGGGAGAGAGGAGGGAACTGGAGAGGGAACTGGAGAGGGGACTCGAGAGGGAACTGGAGAGGGGACTCGAGAAGTGACTAGAGGAGGGACTAAAGGAGGGACTAGAGGAGAGAGGAGGGAACTGGAGAGGGGACTCGAGAGGGGACTCGAGAGGGAACTGGAGAGGGGACTCGAGAAGTGACTAGAGGAGGGACTAGAGAAGGGCCTTGAGAGGTGACTCGAGAGGGGACTTGAGAGGGGACTGGAGAGGGAACTCGAGAGGGAACTGGAGATGGGACTAGAGAAGTGACCTGAGGAGGGACTAGGGAAGGGACTAGAGAAGGGACTTGGGAAGGGACCAGAGAAGGGACCAGAGAAGGGACTATGGCAGCTGGGGCCAGAGCTGGGTCTGGAACCACGGCCGCTGGGGCCGGAACTGGGGCCTGGACCATGGCTGCTGGGGCCAGAACTAGGTCTGGAACCATGGCTACTGGGGCCGGCACCATGGTTGTATGGGCCGGTTCTGGAGCCGGAAACTTGGCTGTAAGGTCCGGTTCTGGAGCCGGAAACTTGGCTGTAAGGTCCGGTTCTGGAGCCGGAAACATGGCTATAAGGTCCAGTTATGGAGCCGGAAACATGGCTGTAAGGTCCGGTTCTGGAGCCGGAACCATGGCTGTAAGGTCCGGTTCTGGAACCGGAAACATGGCTGTAAGGTCCAGTTCTGGAGCCGGAAACATGGCTGTAAGGTCCGGTTCTGGAGCCGGAACCATGGCTGCTGGGGCCGGCACTGGAGCCGGAACCATGGCTGCTGGGGCACGGGTTGGAATCCTGGCCCTGCGTCTCCTACAGGCCCCTTGGAGACATCGTGGACCTCTACCAGTACAGAAGTCGGATCCCAGGAAAGGGTTAGAGGCTTGAGAAAAGTTTCCAGGACTACTGGTAAAAAGTTGTAGCCACTCAGGCAACAAACTCCTGAGCCAAGGCTTGCGAGCAACCTCCTGGCGTGCCTCCTTCAAAGCAGCCACTCTACCCCGTATAGATGAGGCGTCATCCCACGTATAAAAAATGTACTCCAGAGAGCACCCAAGACGGTCCACCTGACGCATCAAAAAAGCTGAATCCGCTGGGTCCATATTTGGTCTGTTCGTAATGTTACGGTGTGTGCAGGAAGCAGGACCCAAATGCAGATTAATGTGACAAAAAATAGCTCCTTTATTACAAGGCTAACTATTAACAAACACAGAACACTCACCGCAGACCACGTCAATACACAAGACGAACCGACCAAGACAGACAGAAAAACCAGAACTTAAATACACACCAGACTAATCACACAAACAAGACACAGGTGAGGAGGGAGGAGAAAACACAGGGGCCACAGGTGAACACAATCGGGTAATCAGACACACCAGGGAAACTAACGACAGGGAACCACAGACAGATCTAAACAAGACAAAACACAACGCAGACAGAAAACCACAGACAGATCTAGACAAGACACCAACACAGACAGATCTTAACAAATAGTTTAATCCTGTGATTGCTCCCGCGTGTTGTGTGAGGATGCATTCAGGGAGTCGTGTGTTCTGCAGACCGTCACAGAGTAGCGAATAAATCCAGAGAAATTCACTCGATGGAGAAGGGATGTTAAACCTTTATTGGTAATAATACCAGAGCAGAGGGATACCAGCAGAACAGTAACAGCCGGATGATGTGCAGGCAAACGAACCAGAGGACAGCAGATAGAAGGTGAGTCAGGGCCGGGGCAGAGGGTCAGACAGCAGGCGATGCGGTCAACGTAGGTACAGGCAGGGTCAGACAGCAGGCAAGGCAGGATAGTCCAAGGACAGGCAGGATCAGGGAACAGGCAGAGCAGGCAGGTCAGAGACAGGCAGGGTCGGAACCGGGTAGGCAATCTGGTAACAAATGCGTGAAAGACTAGCATGAAGGTAAAGTACGATCTGGCAATGGGTGTGTGTCTGGTGAGGGTTTAAATACTGGCAGTACAACTAATGGGTGCAGTAGAGAAAGAGAGTGAGCAAAACGTGTGTGTGGTTAACAGGTGAGACAGGTGAATGGAAAACCACTGGTGAATGATGGAGCAGACTGTGACAGAAATATTAATCACTTCAACAAATGGTTGCTGCGCTTTGTCACCAATCCTGTTTGTAATATACATGGATCGGATTTCGAGGCGTAGTCGTGGGGGGGGGGGGGGTCTGCAGTTCGGTGGACTAAGGATTGCACCACTGCTTTTTGCAGATGATGTGGTTCTAATGGCTTCATCGGTCTGCGACCTTCAGCACTCACTGGATCGGTTCGCAACCGAGTGTGAAGCGGCTGGGATGAGGATCAGCACCTCCAAATCTGAGGCCATGGTTCTTAGCAGGAAACCGATGGACTGTCCACTCCAAGTAAGGAATGAGTCCTTACCCCAAGTGAAGGAGTTCAAGTATCTCGGGGTCTTGTTCTCGAGTGAGGGAACAATGGAGCATGAGATGGGCCGGAGAATCGGAGCAGCGGGAGCGGTATTGCAGTCGCTTTACCGCACCGTTGTGACGAAAAGGGAGCTGAGCCAGAAGGCAAAGCTCTCTGTCTACCGGGCCATTTTCGTTCCTACCCTCACCTATGGTCATGAAGGATGGGTCATGACCGAAAGAACGAGATCGCGGATACAAGCGGCCGAGATGGGTTTCCTCCGCCGGGTGGCTGGTGTCTCCCTTAGAGATAAGGTGAGAAGTTCGGTCATCAGGGAGGGACTCTGAGTTGAGCCGCTCCTCCTTCGCGTCGAAAGAAGCCAGTTGAGGTGGTTCGGGCACCTAGTTAGGATGCCACCTGGGCGCCTCCCTAGGGAGGTGTTCCAGGCACGTCCAGCTGGGAAGAGACCAAGGGGTAGACCTAAGACCAGGTGGAGGGATTATATCTCTTCGCTGGCCTGGGAGCGCCTTGGGATCCCCCAGTCAGAGCTGGTTGATGTCGCCAGGGAAATGAAAGTTTGGGGCTCTCTGCTGGAACTGCTACCCCCGCGACCCGACCACGGATAAGCGGGAGAAGATGGATGGATGGATGGATGGATGGAAATGGTAAAACAAAAAAGGAAAGGTTCTGGCTCAATTTCGGTATAGTTAGCTTGTTAGCTTATTACAGCTTTTCAGTAGTATGTGTGAGGCTTCATTTTCAGGTGTGTGTGAGGTGTTCAGTAATGAATGTGAGAGTATTTCAGTAGTGTGTGTGCAAGGCCAGATGTTTTCAGTAGTGTTTGTGTGAGGTGTTCAGTAGTGAATGTGAGAGTATTTCAGTAGTGTGTGTGCAAGGCCAGATGTTTTCAGTAGTGTGTGTGCAAGGTTAGTTTGAATGTTGGCCTACACGGCCCCTCATAATGTACAGTATGTTAGTGTTAGACTACTTAGATTAGGTTACTCATTATCTTTACAAGTAAATTACACTATCAGAATTTGAGAAAGTTGAACATAATGTGTCCTTTGTCACAGTATGACAGTGAAAGGAGGGCTTCACTAGAAAGATACATATATTCCCACCTGCAGAAGATTTCTGTTTGACATCACTGGTTTGTCAGCAGATACAGGACATGCAAATACTGTTTTCCAAACTCACATTAGTTTCGCATACAGCATCTCTGTAAAATACGTGTATTCACCGGTATTCACTCTCTGCCCTAAACGGCTTGTTTGAGCTCCTGCCCCCCCCTCCCCCCAGTGTGCTCCGATTGGTCAGCTCGGCCACTCTGTTCTGATTAGTCAACCACCAGAGAGGCTCCGCCCATGTCTAACACAGTGTTTTTTCGGCTCTGAGCGGAGCATCAGTTTTTGTATAAGCTCTAGTGGTTCATATTAGGCTAGCAATAACGTGTTTACAATTGCAATCTTATACGGTAGTCTACAGTGGGGCAACAAAGTATTTAGTCAGCCACCAATTGTGCAGGTTCTCCCACTTAAAAAGATGAGAGAGGCCTGTAATTGTCATCCTAGGTACACTTCAACTATGAGAGACATAATGGGGGGAAAGAATCCAGGAAATCACATTGTAGGATTTTTAATGAATTAATTGGTAAATTCCTCTGTAAAATAAGTATTTGGTCACCTACAAACTCCACTATGGCCAAGACCAAAGAGCTGTCAAAGGACACCAGAAACAAAATTGTAGACCTGCACCATGCTGGGAAGACTGAATCTGCAATAGGTAAGCAACTGTGAAGAAATCAACTGTGGGAGCAATTATTAGAAAATGGAAGACAGACATGACCATCTCCCTCGATCTGGGGCTCCACGCAAGATCTCACCCCGTGGGGTAAAAATGATCACATGGGGGGACCTAGTCAATGACCTGCAGAGAGCTGGGACCAAAGTAACAAAGGCTACCATCAGTAACACACTACGAAGCCAGGGACTCAAATCCTGCAGTGCCAGATGTGTCCCCCTGCTTAAGCCAGTACATGTCCAGGCCCGTCTGAAGTTTGCTAGAGAGCATTTAGATGATCCAGAAGAGGATTGGGAGAATGTCATATGGTCAGATGAAACCAAAATAGAACTTTTTGGTAAAAACTCAACTTGACGTGTTTGGAGGAGAAAGAATGCTGAGTTGCATCCAAAGAACACCATACCTACTGTGAAACATGGGGGTGGAAACATCATGCTTTGGGGCTGTTTTTCTGCAAAGGGACCAGGACGAATGATCCGTGTAAAAGAAGAATGAATGGGGCCATGTATCGTGATATTTTGAGTGACAACCTCCTTCCATCAGCAAGGGCATTGAAGATGAAACGTGGCTGGGTCTTTCAGCATGACAATGATCCCAAACACACCGCCCGGGCAACGAAGGAGTGGCTTCGTAAGAAGCATTTCAAGGTCCTGGAGTGGCCTAGCCAGTCTCCAGATCTCAACCCCATAGAACATCTTTGGAGGGAGTTGAAAGTCCGTGTTGCCCAGCGACAGCCCCAAAAGATCACTGCTCTAGAGGAGATCTGCATGGAGGAATGGGCCAAAATACCAGCAACAGTGTGTGAAAACCTTGTGAAGACATACAGAAAACGTTTGACCTCTGTCATTGCCAACAAAAGGTATATAACAAAGTATTGAGATGAAGATGTGATTGAAGATGTGATTTTCTGGATTTTTTTTTTTCTCATTTTGT
This sequence comes from Pseudochaenichthys georgianus, assembly GCF_902827115.2. Taxonomy (NCBI): domain Eukaryota; kingdom Metazoa; phylum Chordata; class Actinopteri; order Perciformes; family Channichthyidae; genus Pseudochaenichthys; species Pseudochaenichthys georgianus. The sequence goes on along the minus strand of NC_047522.1, from coordinate 10,298,574 downwards.
CTCTCATAGTTGAGGTATACCTAGGATGAAAATGTGGCTGAGTAAATACTTTTTTGCCCCACTGTATGTGTCGGTCATTCTTTTTAGCTTGCATATAAACAATGTTTTTCCTATAGGTAGCCTTGTTATTTAGCTTTGTAGCATACATGCTAGGAAAGCCAATTATAATATAATTAAGTTTCGCGACTGACTGTACGGGAAATCACCCGGAGTATACTGTATATGAGTATTTCGTGTGTGAATGCAGACATTCTCGTGCTATGAGAAACATGTAAGGCCATCTGCTGACCTTGTAGTTGATATATGTAAACGCTAGCAACTTCGTTAGCCCAGTTAGCACTGTTTTGAACTGAACCTGAGATAAGATAAGATAAGATGGACTTTTATTAATCCCTCGTGGGGAAATTGTTCCAACAGTATATATGCTTGGCTGGCAGAGGGTGCATCATAGCTCTGGGCGTGGCTACTGGGTATCCAGACGTCACGATGCCCAGGAAGAACATGAGAAATCTCCAACGAGGCGTTTTGGGGAGGTCTTTTCTGTGATAGAGTTTTACTCCCTACAGGGTGTCCTTTGAGGGTTTTTGACTCTGCAGACCGTTTACATGCATAAAAACCTTCATAACACACAAGGGGACGGGTAATAACCGGGAAAGCATGACATGGGACCTTTAACACTAGAGCCGCCAACGGGTTAATTTTACCCGCAGCTGTTTTTTGATTGTATGTAACTTTTTTTCAATAACATATTAAAGTCTCCCAATCCGTGACTTTTCCTGAAAGTGTGTTATGTAGCACCCTCTGTTGTTAACAATTGTCAATATGAAGTCAGATTGAAAAAAATCGCCAAAAAAAATGCCATTTATACCTATATCCACCAGCGGGTAATATTTACCTCATAGAAATGCAGCGTAAACATGACGTGTTGCTATAGCAACGCCTTTTGTCTACCGCGGTTCCTTATATAGAGAGATAGATAGATATATTGATAGATGGATAGAGAGATTTATAGATAGTGTAACAGCTTGGAGAATACAAGATCTTGGATGACTGAGCTCACGTTGAGGACGTAATGCATGTGTGCAGGTTACGTGCCAGTTGAATAAAGATGGACACTCGGAATGAGATAATTAGTCCACGTAGTCTGTTTATGTAGACAATTATATGTCCATAGAACAGAACATTAAAGATAGATAGAGAGATTTGTACCTAAACAAAACACAAGTCTAACACCAAGCGTTTAAATCAGCACTCTTAACGATATTTTATACTTCATGCTATCTGCACAAACTATATCATATGAAAAGCTGAGAGTCCACAGATTCTATTGGTATACGTTTTATCCCTGTGCGATCAAAACTCACTGTTCTCATTCATAACACTCCGTTCGATGTCTCACTATGGGATGCGCCTCATCGCGGAGCAAACAGAAGCATCAATCTCATTACGTCAATCCTGATTGGCTGGTGATCTTGACGTCAGCGTCAGGGAATTCACCCCCTATAAGTAGCTTGCGCCACAACGCATGCGTCATTCAAACACCTCTTCTCGCTTCAGAGTACATCTCTATAGTAGCCGGACAAGCTTAACGGTCCACAGACTGAACCCAAATATAACCATTTCGGTCGACGGGCGCTCGCCGGCTACTCCTTCTGCTTTGCAGGAAGACGGTAATACTAACGCCAGTTAGTATTGAAATCGACCTCGCCCTTCTCTTCCCCGGAAAGTAAGGTAGGTCTGATTTTTTCAAGCTAGCAACACACCTGTTGCTAGCTAGCTTCCCCTTACTACCGTCACCACGGTAACGAGGAAGCTTTTCTTTTTCTCTCTCACGGAGGAGAAAAGGATTAGAAGTATATTGACACACCAGTCAATATTCTTTGAGAAGAAAGGACCCACACCGTCCCTTTTTCTCCGGATTAAGGACGGGTTGGTAACACTTTTCTCTCAACGACGTACCTGTTACGAGCGGGTCCTCTCTACGCCACGAGGCGAACAAAATAGACGCCTCTCCCCCTCACACCAGAGGAGTCAGGGACTCGGAGGCTCGGTCATGCGGCTGCGGGTTGAAGATAGCAGGCACAGACTCACACCAGGTCTGCTCGTCCTGCCTCGGGCTGGAACACGCCCAGGAGGCTATCTACAACCCCGGCTCGTGCGGGCATTGTGCCCGTTTCCCCCGAAAGAGCCTCCACCGACGGCTAGCACACCAAGCTAGCTTGTTGGAACAGGACTTCCTCATGTCCACTGATTCGCTGTTTGGCAATCAAGACACGGGGGCGTCCGCCGCAGAGACTGAGCTCCTCACTGTGTCGGTCTGGGGCTCACTAACAGCGGCAGCTGCGGAACCGGGATCCCACGCCGTGTCAGGCCGGGACCCGGTGGCGGCAAGAGACGCGGGAACGGAGCCCCACGCCTCACCAGGCGGGAGCTCCCGGCGAGACCTCACCAGGGTCTCGCCCGCGGAGGCTCAGCCTGCTCCGCATACCGCCGATGGAACTGCTGGTGGCAGCCCACCTTCTACCGAGGATGGGCCCGTCACCAAGCAGGAACCCCACGCTGCCAGCGAAGGTGGACCGTTTCCAGACGACCATGACTGAACGGTCCTACAGAGCCGCAGCGTTGTCCGCCAGGGCTCTGAACGTTTCCTCACTGCTAACCGCATACCAAGCGGAGCTCTGTGAGGATATGTCGAGTAATCCTGGACCGGCCGTTCTGGACGACTTGGCCACGGTCACAGACATTTGTCTCCGTGTCCAACGCTGCGCCGTCCAGGCCACGGGCAAAACAATGGGGATCATGGTGGTGCAGGAAGGAGCTAGATGGCTCAACCTCACCAACCTCCCAGACCGGGAAAAGCAGGATGTACTTGACATGCCCATCGTTCACGAGGGGATTTTCGGTTCCGCTCTTGCCTCCATGCAGAGGAGATGCGAGTCGAAAAAGAAGGAGGACGAGGCCCTCCACCTCTGCCTCCCTCGAAGGGCCCAGCCGCTGCCTTCACAGCGGCAGCCCTTCGTCCAAGCTGCCCCGAACCCTGCTCGTTTCAAAATACCGAAAACGCAGAGGTCGCAGTCCGCCCCGAGTCCCCAGCCCAGGCAGGGGACGAGGGCGAGCTGGCCTAGAAAATCTCCGGTTCCGGCTGCAGCCCAGGCGCAGCCAACCCAGAATTTCGGCCAGCAGTCGAGGAAGAAGAAGCGAGCGGCGTGACAGCCCCTCCTTCTCCCCTCTGTGACAGAGCTGGAAGTCTACGGTTCCCCAGCTCTAAATGTGTTCCCGCCGCCTCGAGAGATGCCTCAACACCATCCTCAAGTCCGCATAAACACATGTCACACACTTATTGATTTTTCTGTCATAAAACATTTTCCGCTCACGCATCCAGGCTTCGAGCCAAGGGCGCAGCTCGAAAAAATGAAAAGAAAAACAATAAACAGTCCGTCAACTGTTCCCCTTCTGAGAGCAGCTACGGCCTCTCTCAAAGGGCGGACAATTGACGGGTCTGTGAAGGCACCACCGTCACGCGCATGCGCAGTGCCGGCTGGGGCCGTGAAGGCACCACCGTCACGCGCATGCGCAGTGCCGGCTGGGGCAACGGATCTCCCACTGGTTTGTGGAAGCAATTGCTTTGGGGCCCATATGAGTCAGAGTTCGCAGGCACCCTCGGGTCCGCGAGCTCTTTCAACTCAGGGTCTGGCCGCATCCTGGGCTCTGTCCAGGATGTCTCCCATCCAAGACATTGGTGCAAGTGGCGAGCTGGTCCTCGCCGCTCACTTTTGTCCGCCTCTTAACAGGCTGGACGTTCTACTCCCAGTGTGACTCAAGCAGTGCTGGGCACCTGGTTGAGTCAGAGCTCTACCTGTTAAAGTTCTGGTTGGTTTGGTGATTTTCGAGATAAGCTCGTCTGACAATACGGGAGCTACAATTTCCCATAGTGAGACATCGAACGGAGTGTTATGAATGAGAACTATAGGTTACTTACGTAACCCCAGCACTCAGAGTAACATGAAGAGAGATGTCTCCCCAGACGGCCCTCCTTGCTATGGTGAAGCGAGAAGAGGTGCTTATTTTGAATGACGCATGCGTTGTGGCGCAAGCTACTTATAGCGGGTGAATTCCCTGACGCTGACGTCAAGATCACCAGCCAATCAGGATTGGCGCAATGAGATTGATGCTTCTGTTTGCTCCGCGATGAGGCGCATCGCATAGTGAGACATCTCACTTCATGTTACTCTGAGACTGGGGTTACGTAAGTAACCTATAGTTCTGTATGATAAATAAAAGAACATTGTACCTTGAAAATCAATAGCGGGTACATTTTACCCATTGGCGGTTTTAGGTATACAGCGACCTCTGGCGGTTCTAGTGTTAAGACATTAAGAGACAAATAAACGGCTAAGCATAATATGTATAGTTCCTCCACTCCTGTTTCGTCCTCGATTTGTGTTGTTGGACAAAACAAGAAACATGATTATAAGCAAATAAAGATTGCATAATGGAAATGTTAACAAGCATTAATCCATGTTGGTTCATTAGGGGTAAAAAAAAGAAAATAAACTGAGGCTTTCCTTTTAACAGTCAACCATATTATTATTAATAATAATTGTAATGTTATAGCATATTTTTTCCAGCCTCCAAAAAACGACCAAATAGGTTGATTGTTCAGCAGCTTATTACGACCTATAGTCATGTTTTAAAGTTTAGGACCTATAGTGGTCGTGTAAGAAACAACAATTTGCGGCATATGGGCTGATGCTCCCGTTGATTGTAAACGCTCCAGAGGGTCGTATATTCACAGATAACCCTCTCTGGAAAATCCTAAATTGTAGAATAGTTTGGCCATTAAAATGCTTTTTGATTTGATTTCTAGCTAGAAGTGTATATTGTACTTTTAGAATCCACGTCCAGTGGATGTGTAGGATCTATAGTTTGATAGATATTACGAAGATGATTTGAGGTCTCGCCAGGAGAACGTGTATAGACTACGTCTTTCCCCTATTCATTTCTATTGATGGTCCATGTAAAGTTGGCGTCTTTAGTATTCCCCTCACTGTCAAATGATTTTATAGTGATATCTGCAGTACTCATCCACTGAAAAACATCAGTTTATCCTTGTTAATTACACAACATTAATTGTGTTTCACAACCATGTTCGCAACATGTTCTATTGCACGTCTCTACTGGGAATTGTCGGTTTAAATAATTAAGTATTTCCGATAATTAGAAGTTGCCAGTATTAAACTGTGTACATCCCTGGAGGTTTATGGGATGGGAAACACATTGGTGTTATCAAATTTAAAACATATAATAATAAATGGGTGAAAATTGCTTGTGTCCATAATGTGCAGCATTAATATACCCACATGACAGCTAAGGTCAGAAGAGCTTCATTTAACAGCTGGTCTTATGTCTGTGACCCCTCCTGTTGTTAATTGATAATCAGAATCAGAATACCTTTATTAGTCCCACAGAGGGGAAATGTACGTAGTTACAGCAGAAAAAAGGGCCGCAGACAGCTTAATGTTACATATGTTACATGTGTTACATGCATTAAAAAGTACTAAGTTATGATATAATAAAAAATATAATATAAAAAAAAAAGTTACATACACCTTCTACTTGCCCCCTATTTTGTATGTAGGCTACGGATTTATTTGTGTTATATTTGTAACACCAAACCGACAGAAAAGATGGTCTTAGCATGACCCAGTGGTCCAGTTAATAAAACATAATAATATCAAACATAATATTACTATTAACTTTATTGTGAAATTAAAACAGAATGGTAAAGAAAAATACAGTTTCAGTCTCAAGATTTGAAGCTTATGCATTGTACCATGAACCTGTATAGACATGTAACGGTCAATTGGTGAGGAGTTGGAAAGGTAGTTTCTGAAGATGTTACAAATAACACACAGCATACAATGCCATAATAATTTTGTATTATTAGTGTAGGACACTTATGTATGTATAATATCTGAAGATGTGTAGTTTTATTCATGTTTTCACATCATTTTACAGGATATTGCTATATTATTTCACATATTGTAGTTCTACACATTAATATCTGATTTGTAAAACATCATAGACAGAAAGATATATCCGTCATTTAATGGTAAGCTATTGAAATTCTGATTCCATAGATGTGTCTCCCATCCCCCAAAACCCCTGACTGGCAGATATCACTGTCAAATTATTTGACAGTGAGGGGAATACGGTTTTATTATGAAAACTTCGAGAGTGGAAATGGTTGACGCTAACTTTACATGGACGCTGCCGTCAATAGAAATGAATAGGGGTAAAGACGTAGTATATACACGTTCTCCTGGCGAGACCTCAAATAATCTTCGTAATATCTATCAAACTGTAGATCCTACACATCCACTTGACGTGGATTCTAAAAGTACAATATACACTTCTCGCTAGAAATCTAATCAAAAAGCGTTTTAATGGCCAAACTATCCTACAATTTAGGATTTTCCAGAGAGGGTTATCTGTGAATATACGACCCACCGGAGCATTTGCAGTCAACGGGAGCACTAGAGGTCGAAAACTTTAAAACGTGATTATAGGTCGTAATAAGCGCTTGAACAATCAACCTATTTGGTTGTAATAAGCGCTTGAAAAATCGACCTATTTGGTCGTATGAGTTGGAGGACTTGTTGATTTTTTCATATATTCACATTTGGTAAACAAAGACCACAGTCATGTATCTATTATTTTGTGTCCCTGGCATGTGAAATTGTTGAACGTTATTAGCACTTTGAAGCGGTTTTCAGCCTTTGCTCCCACATTCTTGCTGATGGTTCCATGCTGTGGTAGTTGGTGATAGTAATATGCCAACAAACAGGACAAAACCACAAGAAAGTGGGGTAGACTGCTAGCCAGAATACAACAAATTAAACACTGCAGATTATGAAATGTTTAACTTTTTGGAGGATTGAAATTAACTTGCCCATTTGTCACGTTTGTTTTAAATATAAATGGCTAATAACAATCTTCTGCCTGCTCCCAGGCTAAATGGAGAGTAAATGTGGTCACTTGATCCATTGAAGAAAAATATTCCCTAACCATTTAGCTTTGGTTTGGTCTCCACTCACTCCTGAGAAAAATAACGGCCACCTCAGCTAGGTATTCAAATATGTTCAAAAGCTGGTTGCTAGCTTGTCTACAGTTTGTTGGAAATGTAATTCCTTACTGGAAACAAGGTTTTCAATAACATGTACTTTTTTTCTGTTGATACGAGTATAGGCAGTGTATAGTTTAGAAGCCCTTCTTCTATACAAATTGTTTTTCCAGAGTAAATATGTAAATACTGGCACATGTTCAAATTTCATTCTTGAAAGCTGAATAGGCCTTGCAGCAGTCGTCCCTCCTGACTCATTTTTCTCTAATCAGTAATGTGAAGTTTCCGAGCAGCGCGATGTGATGCTGAGCGTGGCTTTCTGTTTCTGCAAATGAGTGTGTGACTAAATCACTGCTTCCTATTCTGCTCTGAGACTGGCGCTGTATTGTGTTCTCAGCCATGGTTAATGTGTTTGACAGTGAGGCAAATAATAAGAGTTTCTACCTGTTGCCTCCCAATTTCCCATCCTCTAGCTCTCTATGTAGAAGAGGAGATGGAAATGAACGCTGATTATAGTCACTCAGAATGTCATGGAGAGTAAGTCCTAAATGGATGAGTTAAAGAGAAAATAATTAAATCCTGGCTGGAGCCACAGTTAGTTAAAATAATGCAGACCACAGTGTTTGTGGACACTACACACACCCCTGAGGTCAGTAATACAATCCAGCACGCGTGTGCAGGACGAGCAGAGGCAGCCTAGAAGATAGGACACCTGTTGTTGAAGCTTTCTTGGCTCACAGCCAAACAGGAGAGAGAGAAAGGGAAACAGAGACAGAGGTCAAGAGACAGAGAGAGAGGAGGGACAACAAGTCTTCATGCTATCAATGACCACCATCACTCCGGGATTCCAAACACAAATGTAATTCAGTCAATTATTTTTGTGAAATAGATGCCATTTCTTCCAAAAGCTGTCACATTCTAAACCACAATCATGATATTTACCAAACCTTAACCAAAGTGCTGTCTCTTTTAACTAGAACACCAGGTCCAGCTCGTTCCAGTATCAAATTTGGCCATCTCCCTTTGACTTCAGTGTGGTGCCAAAATGTAACCTTCACTGAAAAATATGTTCAGTAAACATTGTTCAGAAAGAAATGCGGCCGCCCTTTGAAACGTAATTGAATGTGCAACGTTTTTGACTTTCGTGCACCTTAAGCCCCTCTTAATTGCGATTCATTGTAAGAATAATGACTTCAGTTTCAATAGGGTCCTCCAGAGCACCTAGAGCCCCTCAAAAATGTGCTTCAATTTGAGAAAATAATAACTTCTTAAGTTTCACTGGGTCCTTAAAGCATTAGGTGCTTGTGTCAAATAACGTTTTTCTATGCTTATTAACTATACTAATGCAGCCAGCCCTGGATCTCCATGCTGGAGGCAAGCAGTCAAATGGTATGCTATCAGCAGGACAGCATGAGGCAGGTCGGTCGAGTTAGACTGAAAGCCCTGCACCACTTTTATCTCAGTGACAGGGAGGAAAATATTTGGCTCTGACAGAAAGAAAAAAACCTACTCTGGGAAAAATGCCCATCATCTCTCCCTTCCGGGCAGAGATGTACAGTGGCTGTCCATACGCTGTAACACGGCCCGTTCCCATCCCCGGCACTCAAAAACCACACGGTGAAGGAGGCAAAACATTTCCTGTCGGAGAAAAGAAAGTGTGTGTGTTCGTGGATGGGTGTGTGCAAGCACCTTTTTCTCACCTCATGCTTCACTCTCCTTCCACTCCAGCTTCTCAGGGATTTCCTAATGACATTCCACTTTAAGCTTCCTGTAACCTGTCAATCATGAAAGTTTAAACAAAAGCACTGCACTTGACGTTTAACAGCAGAGCTCTTCAACTAATGCTTTTCCGCTTCCAGAAACACTTTCAGATAAATGTCTCTTTCAACTAAGCAGATGTACCCTCTAGAAATCACTTATCTATCATTCTTAAATGGTTATCCCAATCTCACATAGGGCAGTTGGCATGCTCTTGTTAAACAGCTACACATTTATTTTTTCCTCCCTACTTTCACCCCCTGTGGACCAGCGAACACTGCAACAAATGTCTTAATGGCTGCATTTGTTCACTTCCCCCCTCCAAAACATCATGCATTTTAAATGGCTCCTGTTTAATTTACAGCTGCAGAATGTCTGGTATTTTGCAGAAAACGCTGAAGGCAAGCAGCCTCTCTCTGTGGAAGGTGAGGAACTTGATTTGGAACTCACCTTATCAGTCGCGCATGCAAAAATCTCTGCTATTCAACAAGTAATCAGAAATGCTAAGAAAACCTGAGGCAAGTGGGAATATCTCTGAGTCAAAGTCACCTTGGGACCTCCATCTGTTAGAACAAATGCTCAGTGAGCACCTGACTGCATTGGAAATAGGGGGTAATGGTGCTGCATTCTTATTCTTCCATTCGTTCCACTGAGCTTCAGTTGAGATCTCATTGTGCAAAGCTAGGTTACCTGAGCTTTACTGATGTCACTATGCTCCTAAAATAGTGTGTATTTTGTCCTTTTCCAATATTTACTTTACATTTTATTCACACTGCATTTGGATCACAGTAGACAAGTTATGTGAGCTTAATTTCAGTTAGGGATATGTGGTAGCCCCTTTGAATATCAGTCTATTTCATCTTGCCACAAGTCCAAACAAGAAAATAAAATGGAACTGCTCCACCAGACATTTTGTCTCAAACATCTTTTACGGAGTGAAATGACAGCAAATGGAACATGACGGTCCTTCTGGAAGTTGCTGTGTGTACAGTATACAAAACATTCCTGGAATCAAGGGCCATCTTAATCAGAAGATCCAGTGGTGAGTTTTCCAAATCACTGTTTGCAGGTCAGTTATTTACAGTTTCCGCCTGAGTCCTCTTTCTACTGTTTGTTCTGGGCAAGATATGCAGATAAGGAGCTCTTGTTTTCAGTTCTCTTTACTGTGCACCTCTTTCAAAGGCCCATTCCTAGGTCATCTATCACGTTTCCTACACATTGTGTGGGTAACTGTAAGTCACAGAGGCCCTGACGATGGATGTATTAAGACAGCCAGATTCACTGCTGCCACTTATCCTTGCTGCCAGTGTGTCCCAGTGGCCACATTGCAACAAAGAAGAAAAACAGTGCAGGACGGAGGCATAAGCGAACTACTGTAAGCAGCTGATTAGGGCCCTGAGCACTTGAAATGTCCCACAAGAGAGCTTGATACAGAGCCAGAGGCCTGATACATGCCTAGCCAATTCTGTGTTCTGTGACTTGACAAATGTGGGAGTGAAATACAACTATTAATTACGTTTGATAAATGATGCTCTCATAAAATATAACTGTACAGACTCACAGGTAGGGATGGGTATCATTAGGAATTTATCGATACCGATACTGCTTATCGATACCGGTATTTTTTGATACTCTTATCGATACTTTTCAATAATTTGGTGCTCAAAATTATAGACATGATTACAAGATGTGAAGATTAAACAACAGTCATTTTATTGTAAGTTATTATTTAATGTAACTTTTTACATGTGTTTGACAGTGTGTCTCTGGAAGGGGGGCGGTAATTAGGGGCAGTTCATAAATCCATGTAAACATGACCATTATTCAGTTAAAACGAGACGCTGCGTGCGCACCTCCTAAACCGGAAGCTCTGGTCGGCTAACCATTATATTGCGTTTATTATTTATAATTGTAATGATGGATTATCAGTAATCATTTTAAAGTTACACAGAGACATTTGATTAACTGTTTTTATTCCTTTAAACACAACTTATGATCACAAAACAGCAAAGGTAAAACATAACTATCATCATGGCTACGTAAAGTGAAGATGTTTTCTTGCTCTTTCCTGGCTGCTAGTTCAGTGAGTTTTGGTTGTACAGTAATGAGACTTACACCAATGGAATCAGCTTTCACGTGATATGTTGTTTGTGCAGATAAAATGACGTACAAAAGATCCCTTTTGCCAGTTATGTGCTAAAGTAGCCGTTAGCCCGTTTTGCTAAGTGTTGATTTAGACTCTTGGTGTTGGACTTCTGTTCCGTGTAGGTAAAATGGTTAATATCGTATGTTCGCTGAGTTTTTACCGTTAAGTGGGTATGCATCATTAATAGGTTGTTAAATGTTAAGAAGCCTTGAGACGCTGTTTCTAGCAAGATGTTGCGTCTGCCCCTATGGTCTGCCCCCGGGAGTCTCACAATAATAAGAGCTCTGTTAGGAGAGATGACGAGTGGCATTCACAGTGGCCAATCAGTGGTACTCAAGCCGGATACGTCACACGGGATGAGGGTTTCCAACCAACCAGAATTGTTTAAAGTGGACCTATCATGCAAAATACACTTTTGTACGTCTTTTATACATGAATATGTGTCCCCGGTGTTTCAGGGAACTCACCAAGTGTCAGAAAATACAACCCTCTCTCTTTTCCTCCGTACCCAAATCTTTTAAAAACGGTGCTACAGATACAGATTCCATCCGAGCTGACGTCAGCCCGGAATAGTGGGCAGTGACGCTACGCCTAGCAACGCTCCACCTATCGGAACATCTCGGAAAATGTCTGCCTGTGTGTTCTAAACATTTTACCTCGGACATGTTTATCAACTTCGCCCAAGTGAAAAGAGGATATTCTTCCAATCTAAGGCTAAAAACTGGATCAATACCAACCATCCGGGACCAGGACACATCCAATTTGGAAGCTGTACGTTTTTCCATGTTAATATTTGCATTCCTTTTTATTTAGCGGTGTTTTTCCTGATAAAGTTATCTCTACGAAGCTTGTAGCTTGTAGCATGTAGATGAGACGTGATGTGATTCAGCAGTCTTTATTACTTGTTTGCGCACATGAATATGTGTGTGTGTGTGTGTGTGCACGGCTGTTAGGATACAACAGTGTGTGTATGTGTGCGCAATTGTTGCAAGGAGGGGGGGAAAACACAACGCTGCACAGCTCCGTTGATGGGACTTGGCTAATTAGCGGCTAGCACTCATTACAGTCTGTCTACTGAGCTCAGCCCCTCTCCAACACATCAGCTTTGCTAAATAGACAGCGTTAGCCCCCATCTTTTGGGATTTCAGATTGTAATTATCCAAATAGTATTTTCTCATCCTGAATACTAAATTGAGATGATTTTGTTCTAACTATGTTTCTTCTATACAGGCCAGCACCTCACATACTACCAGCGGAAAATCTGGGATGATAGATTCTGCATGTCGGACTGACCCACCGAAGCTGTGTACTGTATTTGTTATGGGTTCAATGAACCGTTGATTTTAACAATAAAGTTCCGACAGTTTATATAAAATGTGTCATGATTATTCATGTTTGATGGGTAAAGTATATGCAGATTTCAAAAGCAAAAGGTTGTGTGTGGACTTTTTTTGTCATCAACAAATGGGTGTGTTATGCCATTGCTGTCAGGGTTTAGTGCTAGTATGCTGTTAGCTGTTGTGTTTTAGTGTTTTGTCTATCGGTCTGTTGATGATAATTACTATACTCTCTCTCTCTCCAGGTGTCGGCACTTCCTGTCCGTGTGGCACCTGCTAGACTGATTGTTGTTCCCGACCCTGATTGTGTCCACCTGTGCCCCATTACCTAATATGTATATTTAGTCCTTCTCTCCCTTTGTCTGGTGTTGGTTCGTCTTGTGTTATCGTTAGATCCATGCCTGTTTGCCAGAGATCTATATTACAGTACCTAGTAGATCCTAGTGATTCTATGGAGAGTCCTAGTAGAACCTAGAAGTCATAATTGATAGCTTTGGTTTCTTTACAATAAAGAGTATTACCAAGCAACATAATCGAGCATCTGAGTTCTTACGAGCCCATCATATCAGAACGAACCAACCAAACAAGATGGACTCAGCCGATTCTACAACGCTAAAAACGGCCCTGCAGGTGCAGGGTAGACTCCTTCATCAGCATGAGGAACAGCTGTCAGCAATTAACCAAGGGGTCCAGAGTTTGAATGTTCGTCAAGACAACCTTCAAGCTACTGTGTCAACGGAAATAAACCTACTGGCTTAGAAGATGCGGGAAGTACTCATCTCGTGGCAAATCCTGGTGTTCCTGCGGCACAGTTTTCCGGTCCAGCGGGGGTCGGGTCTGCTGATATTCCCGTTCAAGTCCCCGTACATTCGCCTACGATCTGCCTCTCTTCGCCAGAGAAATTCTCCGGAGAATCTGGAAACTGTCGTCCTTTCCTGGTGCAGTGCGATCTCCACTTCAAACACCAGCCCGCAGCATTTCCCACCGATCAAGCTAAGATAGCTTTTATTGTTTCTCATCTGACGGGGAGAGCGGAAGCCTGGGCAACAGCGGAGTGGTCCCGGAACTCGCCTGTTTGTCAGTCATTAAGACTGTTTTTGGAGACCATGAGCAAGATTTTTGATCTGACATCACCCGGGAGAGAGGCAGCGAGAGCCCTGGTGAACATTAAGCAGCGGCAGAGGAGAGTGATGGATAACGCAATCGAGTTCCGTACTTTGGCAGCGGAGAGTGGGTGGAACTCAGCGGCTCTCTTTGATGCCTTCCTGCATGGATTATCGGATCCCATAAAGGATCAGTTGGCTCCAGTACAGCTGCCTGAAGATGTGGACTCGCTCATCGCCATGGCTATCCGGGTTGATCAACGTCTAGCTGAAAGAGAGCGGGAGAAAGGAAGGAATACAGGATCCACTCCACCTTTCAGACAGGAATTACCGAGGGAATACTACGCTTGGCAGAGGAATTCCCAGTCTTCATCTCCAGAGCGACCAGCGCCCCCTATCGCCGCGGAGGAACCGATGCAGCTCGGTAGAGCCAGACTCACTCCGGAGGAGCGTCAGCGCCGTCTACGGGAACGGCGATGCTTCTATTGCGGCCAGCAGGGTCATGTTTCGGCAGCCTGTTCGGTAAAAGATCGGGCTCATCAGCGGGAAGGAGGACGCTGGTGAGCCGAGTGACTTCCTTCGACTCTCCAGTCAGAAAATTAATGCAGGTACAAATCAAACTTGGTGATAATACTATGACTCAGGATGCATTAGTCGATTCTGGGGCTGATGAGAGTTTGTTAGACTGGGAGTTGGCTAAAAGTTTAAACTTAAAGGTCGTTCTTTTAGATCAACCCTTAGAGGCTAGTGCTTTGGACGGCCGCCTTTTATGTACTATTACTCATCGCACGGAGCCCATGGTATTAGTCATAGATCAGGAACATCGTGAGCAAATAAGTTTTCATTTATTTAACTCTGCTCAACATCCTATCATTTTGGGGTACCCCTGGCTTGTTAAACACAACCCTCACATTGACTGGCAGACAGGAAAGGTAAAGGGTGGGGAGTTGAGTGCTCTCGTTCATGTTTAACCAGTAAAACAGGGTTGAGTAAATTGCATAGTAACTCTAAGCAGGGGTCAGGCAATAACATTGACACTTTTTCTAAGCCTTCTGACTTTCCTGATTTGGCTAAAATTCCGGCGTGTTATTTAGATATCAAGGAGGTGTTTAATAAAACACGAGCTACTTCTTTGCCACCCCATAGACCGTACGATTGTCCCATAGACCTTCTGTCAGGCTCTACTATTCCCAAGGGACGGTTGTACTCACTTTCTGGTCCAGAAAGGGAGGCCATGAAGGAATATATCGATTCTTCACTCAAAGCTGGTTTGATTCGGACATCTTCATCCCCAGCAGCGGCAGGTTTCTTTTTCGTGGGGAAAAAGGACGGGACATTGAGGCCCTGTATTGACTACAGTCCGCTAAATCAGATCATAGTTAAGAACAGATATCCCCTTCCACTCATCTCTACGGCATTCAAACTGTTACAGGGAGCTAAGATATTCACCAAGCTTGACTTAAGGAATGCTTATCACCTTGTGCGCATCCGGGAGGGCGATGAGTGGAAAACAGGTTTCAATACACCTACGGGACATTACGAATATTTGGTGATGCCTTTTGGACTTTGTAATGCACCTGCTGTTTTCCAAGCCCTCATTAATGATGTGTTAAGAGATTTCCTGAATGTTTTCTGTTTTGTGTATCTCGATGATATTCTCATCTTTTCTCCAGATGAGAAAACTCATGTTATCCATGTTCACCTTGTTCTTCAGAGACTCCTGGCTAACCATTTGTTTGTGAAGGCCGAAAAATGTGAGTTTCATGTCAACTCAGTGTCATTTTTGGGCTTTGTGATTTCCCCTAACAAAGTGGAAATGGACCCAGCTAAGGTCAATGACGTGGCTAATTGGCCAACACCAGACAATAGAAAGAAAGTTCAGCAATTTTTGGGGTTTGCTAACTTTTACAGACGTTTCATACGCAATTTCAGTGCTATTGCCTCTCCTCTCCATGCCCTTACCTCTCCCCATGTTCAGTTTGTGTGGAATTCACAGGCAGAGAAATCTTTCCTGGAACTGAAGAGGAGGTTCACCACAGCTCCCATCCTGACTGTACCTGATCGCCACTTGTATCTGATCGGACACTTCGTTCTAAGGTGATTCATTGGGCCCATACATCTGTTCTTTCCTGCCATCCTGGAACCAAGAGGACCCTCTTTATGGTGAAACACATATTCTGGTGGCCTGCTATGAGGAAAGATGTGGCAGAATATGTGGCAGCATGTCCTGTGTGTGCTAGGAACAAGACGTCTCGTCAAGCTGTGGCAGGTCTTCTCCGACCTCTGCCCATTCCCAACAGACCATGGTCGCATATTGCGTTGGACTTTGTGACAGGATTTCCACCTTCGGCAGGTTACACCACAGTACTCACAGTCATTGATCGTTTTTCCAAGATGGTACACCTCATCCCCATGTCCAAATTGCCTACGGCCAGAGAAACAGCACAGGCCATGTTGTCCCATGTTTTCCGTATCCATGGTTTCCCAAACGATGTCGTTTCAGACCGAGGCCCACAATTCGTTTCACGTTTCTGGAGGGAGTTTTGTCGCCTGATCCAAGCCACTGTGAGCCTGACGTCCGGATACCATCCCCAGTCAAACGGCCAAGCGGAGAGGATGAACCAAGAAATGGAGACCTGTTTGAGATGCCTGGTGTCCCAGAAACCTACCACCTGGAGCAAACATCTGATTTGGGTTGAGTATGCACACAACACCTTACCCACATCAGCCACCGGAATCTCTCCTTTCCAATGTGTCCATGGATACCAGCCTCCATTGTTCCTGGAGCTCGAGCAGGAAGTTATCGTACCATCAGCACATGCTCTGGTTCGCCGCTGTCGCCGGGTATGGAAGGGAGTTCGCCAGATGCTGCAGAGAAGTGCGACTGGCATGAAGAGGTTGGCTGACCGAAAGCGACGTCCATCTCCTAGATACAAGGTCGGTCAACGAGGTATCGTCTATACAGTAAAAAAGATTCTGTCAGAAAGAAAGCGGGGTAGAGGGAGACAGTTCCTGGTCGACTGGGTAGGGTATGGAATAGAGGAAAGATGCTGGATCCCGGGCAGCTTCATTGTCGACAAGTCCCTTATCACAGATTTTGACAGACTACGGTCTCACTATTCAGGGACGTCTGGAGCCGTCCGTAAAAGGGGGGGTACTGTCAGGGTTTAGTGCTAGTATGCTGTTAGCTGTTGTGTTTTAGTGTTTTGTCTATCGGTCTGTTGATGATAATTACTATATTCTCTCGCTCTCCAGGTGTCGGCACTTCCTGTCCGTGTGGCACCTGCTAGACTGATTGTTGTTCCCGCCCCTGATTGTGTCCACCTGTGCCCCATTACCTAATATGTATATTTAGTCCTTCTCTCCCTTTGTCTGGTGTTGGTTCGTCTTGTGTTATCGTTAGATCCATGCCTGTTTGCCAGAGATCTATATTACAGTACCTAGTAGATCCTAGTGATTCTATGGAGAGTCCTAGTAGAACCTAGAAGTCATAATTGATAGCTTTGGTTTCTTTACAATAAAGAGTATTACCAAGCAACATAATCGAGCATCTGAGTTCTTACGAGCCCATCGTATCAATTGCTGTCTAGTATATAATATAATAGTAACGCCATGTACAATGACAGAATGAAATGAAAGATTGCATAAAACCATATACCAGTATTTATTTTCATGAACAATATTAGCATACGTTTTACAAATTTGCATACGCTCATCAGAGTCCTGCACGGGTCTGATTTTCAAGACCCGCTCCAGCCCCGCACCCGTGACGTGCAATACCGAACCCGCCCCGCTACCCGCACATATTGCCAATTAGTTCCGCAACCCAACCCGACCCGTCGGCACAAGATCCGCAACCCGACCCGAACCCGCATATATATATGAGCAGTGAAAACGTGCAATTAACACACGCAGTTGGTTCTTTTCTCCATCTAGGATGACACCAAAAGCCTCCCAGACGTTGGATTTCGCTCTTGAGGAAGTGTTATTGAAAATGCTGTATTCTCCGCTAGAGAGATTCACCTCAGCCATTTCGAATGTGGCGCGCTCAGCAGCAGATTGATGCGCTGCAGAGGTTATGATTATGCGCGGTCCCGCTGGGGAAAGGTCTGAGGATTTAAACTTTAAATTATTATTATTTTAATATATTTATTATGCAATACCAGCGACCCGACCCGCATCATCTTTGTTTTATCCAGAACCGAACTCGGAAAAAAGCATTTGAAAAAATACCACCCGCAAATCACTTTTTTTGCGGGTCACCCATCGAGGCATGGCTAAAACGCATGATCTGTTTGGTATTTTGAAAAAAAAACTTCACATACATGTTTTAGAATACCCATCCCTACTCACAGGTCAATCAATCAGTCTTTCAGTCAAGGTTAGTTACAACTCTTCACTAATGCACAATGGAAATCAATGCGTTGACATTGACTTTTGATTAAATATATAATTCAAAATGTTGATTTGCTCCACATGGTGGATAATATGTATCACTATGTATATAATAACCTTTCAGTAGGCTATTGAGCCAAGGAATAGTATAAATACATTTTGATTTTCCAAAACAAAAATTTGGGGGAACCAGTTTGAATGCCTGATGCCGTTGAATTCTCACCATTTATTTTATTGTTATCTACAACTAACAGGTGCTATGCCATACATTTGTTGGTAGTACAGGCAAACTTGATACACATCCAGCAATTGGATTTATTTTATAGATTTTCTGTATATGTTGGTATTCACCTTTCTTAAAGGTGGGGTAGGTAAGTTTCAGAAAACGGCTCGAGATACACTTTTTGTTATATTCCATGAAATGCTCTTAACATCCCGATAGCAATGCATATCTTAAGTGCTTTGACAAAAAATCCATAAAAAAATGTCATCTGTAGAAGCCGTAATACTGTAAAAAGTACAACCAATCCGTTTAGCCGGCCCGGTACTTTTTACAGATGGCCTACCTGCCTGTCAGCCAGTCACAAACTTATCTCGTGCCCTCATTGGTCATGTGCGCGTTCGTGTGTGTTGGAGGAGGGGCTCTATAAGGAAGTGGCAGATTTTCTCCGGTTGTGTATTTTCAAATTCTAGCGATCTCGAGCCGGTTTCTCAAACTTACCTACCCCACCTTTAAGTAAGGGATAATGTGCAGCGAGGCGGTCATTCTGGGAAAAAGATCACCCGACTGCTGATCACGTAGCCCAACCCGAACATATGAACTATTTTATTCAAAGAGCATTGTTTGTATATACCAGGGGGTTACGTATTGTAACCCTAGTCATATAAGCACAGGCGGAGCCCTCTACCCATAGAGTCCAGTAGAGGGCGGCGCCAGTGTGAAATATAACAGGGGGTTACGTATTGTAACCCTAGTAATATAAGCACAGGCGGAGCCCTCTACTGGACTCTATGGGTAGAGGGCGGAGCCTGTGTGAAATATAACTTATTCTTTACCATTTAGGTTTACATATTCTTTGACCAACAAAGGGAACAAACTGCTTTAAATTAGTTGAGATTGTAGCACTTGAGTATCAGATGTGACTAATTTTGCAAAGGCAAAAAGGTAGGAGTGTCCCTGAGCATAATTTAGCTTAGAGCCCCAGGGCCGAATCTCAACCATGGATTTTGTAGGTCCGTATAACAAATGATATATTTCAGGGGTCGGCAACAGGCGGACCGCGGTCCGGATCCGGACCCAGACGCCGACCTATACGGACCCGGAGCTATAATCAATACATTAATAGGGGATTTTTCGGCTCCTCCCGCTTTTTTAACGCTGATTTGGGTGACTTGTGTAATTCGTGGAGAACCGAAGAGTTTTCGTTTTGGGGGTGGGGGGGGGGAGACCGTCCGTCAATCTGACGGACGGACAACTTCTCACTTCAAAAAAGAAGAAGAAATCTAGACCGCAAAAATAATTAAACAAGCGAGTACCTGTTTTTCCTGGCCAAGGACAGGTTCCTTGAACACAACACGAGCGTAACGTGTCTTCACGTGGTATATGTCTCGTCTGAAAGGAGTGCTGACAGAGTGCACCGGAACGCCGATCCAGCCCTGAACATATTGCAATACCCATAAGGAGCCGTACACATGCCGCAGTGTTTGCGTGGCTGTGTCTTTAGTTGTAAGCACAGTGGCGATCTGTTGTTATTAGCATCTGGTTAGCTAGCTATGCTAACGAATTTAAAGCGCTTTTCTACAACCAGGTGGAAGAGAGCTCTCCTGAGAGGCTCAAATAACCTCAGCTCAGTGAGGTTAAGGCACACCTTGATATGATCAATAGAGTTATTAATGAGACTAAATGAAAAACAGGTATAAAATACTATATGACAGTAACAAAAAAGTTGTTAAAAATAACAAGAATAGAGTTTAAAAGGGGAGTGATTTGTAAAATATCCAAAAAGAAAGATATGCTTACAGTTCTGTTTCATATGGGTGTTGAGAGATGTATCCATAGGTCTCTTAATGTTGCTCTCAAAGTGTACCAGATTGATGCTTTTAACTTCAATATTTAAAAAAAAACTCATGTCATGGGGAGATATCTGGATTGGTTGCTTTTTCTTTGCACAGCATGAAAGAAAGGCCAAATGAATGGGCTGTGATTTTAGTTTTTTTAAGCAGAGGTTGAGTTCAATCATTTGTGCGGCCCTCAGAGGATGTTGTAAAAATTGAAAGGAAAAAGGTTCCCACCCCTGCTGTAAATAATAATAAAACCCCTTGATTTATAACTTAACATCTCTGTCTCCTATTGATCTGAGTATATTATAAAGAATAGCCAGTTAATTGAAGCATTATAGCGCAGGCCTTTGTCAGATGGTATATTATGCTGTTTTTTTTCTGCTTCGAATAGTTCTCTCTTTTTTCACCATACCTGTGTTTTTCATCACTGTAACCATGAGCACCTGCATGTGTGTGAGAATGGCCCTGACACCATTTCAGCCCAGATTTACAAACTCCTGGCAGGACAAGCTCCAGCTCAATTCTTACACTGAATTTAAAAAAAGTGAGTGAGGGACTGCAATATAAGAGGGAAAGAAAGAGAAACTTTAAAACTGTTCAATTGCTAGATGTGTAAAGACTGATATTGTTCTATAATCGTCTGAAACTGTTAAGTCATGATGTGAAACGGTTAACATTAACAAAGAAAAAGGGACTCAAGCTGCTGCTACACTTTATTTTATTTATCTAAAAATTAAGCACTTTTAAGATGCACATATTTTCAAAAGCTATTTTATTTATTTTCTCTATTTTATTTGTAAATGCAGCCCGAGAGGAACATTACACATATCCACAGTATTTACTGTATAGTTCAATGTTAATTGACAATAAATATTGTTGTTTTTGAATTGTACTTTCTTTATTTGATTGGCAGTCAGTTGTTGATTACATGCAGCCGTTGATAAAGCTACCGCTACTTCAAAATATATCACACTAATTCAGGAAGCAAGTTAGACATTTTGATGTTCCGGACCTTTGCATGGGGAGATTTTCTCTAACTGGACCTCGTTGAATTTTAGTTGAAGACCCCTGATATATTTGATTCAATTTTTGTACAGAAGAAGGTTTGTACTGAAGACGCAAGCACAAACAGACTACAAGAAGGGTGCAGCCACATATTAGTGTCCCCCGAATATGCAACTAAAGCACTATTTTACTACAGATATAGCACACTTTGTATGTTTAAGCAGTAACAGCTAAGGCTAAGGCTAGGGAAAGACCATTGATCTTAGTTTAATATGGAAAAATAAACAATGACTTGAGCATGAGACAGGAATTGATTATTTTCTCACATGCAACTGAAATGCAATAGCTTTAACCAAAGTGCTTCTGTTGCTTTTACGACATGCAATATTCTAAATGTATAACCTGGTGTGATTGTCCTGTGTTTTGTACCTTTCCATCCACCCTTACCTCCTTTATGCAGGCACTATGTAACACATAGTACCTGTACATAATTCAGCAAGCAATTCAGTTTCCCAGCAAAAATACCTGACAAAACCAGTAGTAGTAGTAGTAGTATCAGAATGATCAGGTTTAAAATTATGCTTATCCATGAACAGTGATTTCCCCGAAGAAATATGTATTCCTATTTTATGAATTAAAGTAAACCAGCTCCTGTTCAAGTATTAGTCTAACACTCATCAAATATTTCTATGTATACAAAAGAGGAATATATAAGACATTATCGAATGTGTACATATAGCTGATTGCTCTCAAACAGACTTTTCTCTGTCTGTATAGAGACACTCGATACAAAAGTAATTGTTTTCTCATGCTGTAACACACATTTTGGAGGAGCCCATTGATTTTTCTTTTTCACACTTCTGAAAGCATAACTTACTTGTTTCCACTTTCCCTGCCTTTTCACAGAGTATTAAAAAACCCTTCTTCATCCATATTACCAGATAGGCTGTAAGACAAACTTTTGAACCTGATTGCTCATTCGCCAAGCGTTTATCGAGTTAGGTGTGATGAATGGCCCCTCAGATGTACCAACTATCTGTGTTCACCCTACACCACAGGGGAGGATTATCAATGTGTTCCAAGCTGGTCTAACACACTCCAACTTTTGTTCCCAACATCATTTAGCTGAATACGCTCTGTTCCATCACATTTTGTTGTGGCTATCCGATACACTTAGGTACACAATTATTTCAGAAGTTTGAAATGTAGATGACCTGTTTTGGGTTTCCAATATTTGGAAGATACAAATTATAACATACAAAAGCAAAGTACATTTATTAAATCACTTGAGATGCTAATTAATGCACCTTTCAATCCACTTCTGTTATGTGACTGTTTTCCAAGTTTTGGGATTACTTGTTGCCAATAAATCACCACAAAAGAAGAGGACTGTTATGCTCTCCGAGAGCTACAGGAGTGAACCCACAATACTGAACACTATTGTTACAAGCTGGCTCTGCTTGTAACATAAGGACAACAGTTCCACACCGGAGTTGCCAAAAACAATCATTTATTTTATCCAACACAGTGGTTACAAACAACAATAAAACAGAACAGAGGAGCGGTGTCCTGTTGCACCGAGCAGGGCAGCTGAGAGAGAGCGAGAGCATGTTCTGCAGCCCTCTTATATCCTGGAATCAAGTGCCACAGGTGGGTCCCATCACTGCTGATTACAACAAACACACAGGTTACAGCAGCACCACCTGGTGGACAACCACAGGGTTGTCACACTATGGAGAGGAGACAAAGTTTGAGGCAAAAAGGTTTATAACCAAAAACCGTTTTCAAGAGACGGAAGAGGGATTGGATAATCCACGAAGTCCAGGGCCAGGGTTTGTCATCAGAGGAGGAGCGGAGGTCCAAAGCCGGGGATCCCGAGTTAGCGAGAAGGTGTGCGGAGAAGCACGGCGGAAAACTGATGGGGAGAGCCGGGGATCCAGAGCTGGCGAGAGTAAGCAGGCTGGGGCAGGTGTGCGTGGAAGCACGGAGGAACACAGACGAGGGTAAGGATTACAGGAACACAGAGAGTTTAGGTTTTGCTACAAGCTAGAAATACCGAGTCGAATTACCAGCGTGGTGAAACGACAAACTGGTGAATACTGGATGAAGGAACCGGGTATAAATGCAGGTGAAGGTGAGTAGTTGTAATCAGGATGACGAGCAGCAGTTGAGGAGGTGAGTTGTCGGGAATCAGAAGTGGGACAGCCATACCCAGCCAGGAAGACAGACACACAGACAATAACAAACACAAAGGGGAACAGAAGGAGGGAGAACTGCAAATCCTCACAGTACCCCCCCCCTCCCCTCAACGGGAGCCTCCTGGCAGCCACCAGTTACCAGTTTTTTTGGATGTGCTCCGGCGCATGGTATAGGCAGGATGATCATCGATGACTTGGGGGGGAGGAGGGGGAACCGTTGGAGGGCACAGGTTGCTGGTATGAACTGGCTTGATCTGGGACACGTGAAAAGTGGGATGGATCTTCATGGTTCTGGGGAGCTTCAGGTGGACAGCAGAGGGGTTAATTATGCGCACAATGGGGAAGGGGCCAATAAACCGAGGGGACAATTTCTTGGACTCGGTAAGGAGAGGGATATTTTTGGAAGACAACCAAACAGATTCTCCAGGGGCGTAAGGGGGAGCGACATGTCTATGGCGGTTGGCAGATTGTTGGTTTTTGGCAGAAGTCTGGAGGAGAGCTGAGCGATTGTCCCTCCAGATCTTACGGCACCAAAGAACATGTTGCTGGACGGATGTAACAGCCAACTCATTCTCTTCTTCGGGAAACAGGGGTGGCTGGTACCCTAAAGAGGCTTCGAATGGAGAGAGACCAGTAGCAGATGAGGTGAGGGAATTGTGGGAATATTCTACCCAGGGTAGATGGGAGCTCCAGGTAGATTGATTACGGTTGGCTATGCAGCGGAGAGTTGATTATAGGTCTTGATTGGCCTCTCATTTTGGCCGTTAGACTGGGGATGATAACCAGAGGTTAGACTGACCGATGCACCAAGCGAATGACAACAAATCTTCCAAACCAGAGAGGTGAACTGAGGGCCACGGTCGGAGACGATGTCAGTCGGAATACCATGCAGACGGAAGACATGCTGGATGAGTAATTGGGAAGTCAGAGGGAAGCTTGGGCAGGGCTACAAAATGGGCACATTTCGAGAAACGGTCAACAACAGTGAGAACAGCTGTGCTACCTAGTGAGGGGGGTAGGCCGGTGACAAAGTCTAGAGCAATATGAGACCAGGGTCGACTTGGAATAGGAAGGGGTTGGAGCAATTCCGCAGGTCTCTGATGGGAGGCCTTGCTCCTAGCACATGTAGTGCAGGCTGAAACAAACTCCTTGGTGTCATGATCAACAGTTGGCCACCAGAAATGTCTCCTGAGAAGGGAGAGTGTGCGGTTGGCCCCAGGATGATTGGCGAAATGAGAGCTGTGGACTCACTGCAGGACTTGGGAACGGACAGAGTTGGGGACAAACTGAAGGATAGGCGGACCATTACCTGGGTCTGGTTGCTCCAATAGCACCTCCTGGATTGAGTTAGAGATCTCCCAGGTGAGGGCACCCACAACACAACTCTGGGGGAGAATATAGTCCACAGAGGTAACTGGTCCCACAGAAGTGAATGACCTGGACCTGTATCTTTGGAACCAGGGCGATAGGTTAGAGAGAAGTTGAAACGACCAAAGAAGAGGGCCCACCTGGCTTGTCAGGAGTTTGGCTGACTGGATGTACTCGAGGTTTTTGTGGTCAGTCCAAACTAGGAATGGTAGCTCGCTGCCCTCTAGCCAGTGTCACCACTCCTCCAACACCATCTTCACCGCCAGCAGCTCCCTGTTGCCCACATCATAGTTTCTCTCCGCTGGGGAAAGACGACGAGAGAAGAAAGCACATGGATGAAGTTTATTGTCAGGCCCTGCTGTCTCAGACAGAACAGCGCCAACCCCGATGTCCGATGCATCTACCTCAACCACAAACTGCTTGCTTGAGTCTGGCTGGATGAGAATAGGGGGCAGAAGTGAACAGTGACTTGAGTCTAAGAAAAACATCGTTAGCATCAGTGGTCCAGGAGAACTTGACTTTGGTTGAAGTGAGACTGGAGAGTGGAGCTGCAACCTTGCTATAGTTCTTAATGAACCGGCGATAGAAGTTGGTGAAACCCAGAAACCTCTGCAACTCCCTCCGAGTAGTGGGGACTGGCAACTCAGTGACAGCTAGAATCTTCCCAGGATCTGCCTCCAACCTGCCTTGCTTGAAGCTGACCCGTTCCTGGTGAAACTCACATTTCTCAGACTTGACGTACAGTTTGTTCTCAAGCAGCCTCTGAAGAACCTGGCTGACGTGGTTCTGGTGGTTCTGGTTCTCTTGGAAAAGATCAAAATTTCGTCAAGGTACACAAAAAAAAACTGGTTGAGAAAATCTTGTAAGACATCATTAACCTCTTAAGCCCTGAGCCTGTTTTTCAGGTTTCAGGCTCGAAAATGCCACTAACACAACAAAGACTATATCTTCACTTCTAAAAGGGGTAAATTAAAAATCTTTTCTCTCAAAGCAAGGTTACATCTGTGAGTTGGATGTAGAAGTGTCAGAATCAATATAGATGTTTTTATTTTAAAGTAAATTCAGATGGAACATAGTAAAAACATGTAAATTCTAATGTCCGCCTAAAAAAAACATTACTTATAGTGAAAACCACCCTTGAATGATGGGTTAGTAGACTAAAAGCTTTAGGAATCCAAACTATAACATATAATAAGTACCCTGTATCATGATTGATGCAAAACATGTGAAATGTGACCTTTTTAGAGAGGTTTATAAAAATAAAGTCCAGGCGGACTCACCTCTGGGTAATTTGGGAACCATCAGTTCCATTTGAACTTTTTCACTGTAAAAATCATTTTATTACTTTGAATTATCACTATAGGTATTCATTCCATCCAAATACAACTGTTGTGAAAACATTAAATAAAACATAGCCTACTCTGTTATCCTCTTAGGCCCCACGGACCCAAAATCGCGTCATTTGCAGGAAACAACGTCTAAGGAACCTTAATATTTAATAAACTGAATATTTTATATCCATATAACGGGAAAAAACTCATTTAACTGATCTTTTTCATTTATTTTCCAAAAAAAACACACAATGCTAACCTATTACTGCACCGAAAATCACTCCTAGCTCCCTTATTACTTATCCTAGCTGCACATCCAACACATTGTTTATGATCGTAAAGACACAGAATCTAACGGTGCCCACCTCAACACTGAAAGATACAAACTCGCGACGTTATCAACAAAAACGTACATCAAAACAAGTGGCGCTAGGTACTAACATGCGCTGGGCTAACAATGACTTACCTTCCTCTTTGTCTGGTCTAAACTGGTCTTCAATGGCATTACAACGATAAAAACGATGATGTAGTTAATCCATAGGTTAATATCCAATGGGACTGTGTCCCCTTTGAAATGTTCTGATAATCTATAAGCAATAAAACTGCAATTCCGTTATCTGCTGTCCGCTCTGTGCTCCATGCACTCTGGGTCCTGCAATTCCTGCTTCCTTCCGTAGTAAACAATAAGTAAAGTCTGCTGCGTAATGTACTTACGCTGGCTGGCATTCTTTATACTTTACGCAGGAGCATATCTCTGGAACCCATTGGTCGATTTGGGTGATTTACACCTTTTTCTAAACCATTACATCCAATAGAATTGATGGGCAGTTACCAAATATACGTAAACATTACCATTGCGGACGTAATAGAGAAGCAAACGAAGCATATCTGAAAGTACAAGCCTGGACGTCAAAACTTTATACCCAGTATATTGCCATAAATATGATGATGGATTATCAGTAAACATTTCTACGTGACACAAAGACATTGGATTAACCTTGAGCTGCGTTTTTATTCTGTTGAACACAACTTTTGATCACAAATCAAAAAAGGTAAGACGTAATTATTGTAATATGTTTGAAACCGGATATTGTTTACTTTCTCTTTTCTGGCTGATAGCTCCAGGAATTCGGGGTCGTACAGTGATGATATTACATGTGTGGAATCTCAGCTTTAATCGGATATCTTGTTTGTGCAGTTACGATAAGTAATAAGGGCATTTCTACCGTGAGTGCTGTGCAAAAGTCCGTTAGCATTAGTTAGCATTTTTTCGCTCCATGCTAATTCAAAGGATTGGTATTACTCTTGTGTTTCTTTTAGCTAAAACTGATTCACATTGTCAGTTAGCTGAGTTTCTTACTGTTAAAATGGTATGGAACATTAATAGTTTCATAAATGTTAAGAAGCCCTGAGACATAGTCTCGTAAAAAAATAATACGAATAATTCCTGAAGCCAAGGAGTCACCGATATATTTTTCCATAGCCTCTCTCTCAGGTTATAGAGTCTGCTGGTAGGTAACATAGCCCCATGAAGAAGATCAATGGGACAATCATAGGGATGATGAGGAGGGAGAGAGAGAGCCTTATCTTTGCTGAAGGCCCCACTCAGGTTGCGGTAAACATCAGGAATGCCGGATACATCTACGACAGCTGAGACACATGGAGCAGGCATAGGGTGAACAGAGACGGGAGGCACAGCAGACTGCAAACAGTTAAGGTGACACAACTGATTCCATTCAATGATTCTACCTCCAGCCCAATGTGGATTGTGGGTGCAAAGCCAAGGGTAACCGAGAACCAAAGGGGTAGCTGGGGCGGAAATAACCTTAAGTTGAATTAATTCTCTGTGATTACCAGACATAATCAGGGTTACGGGTTATGTCTGCTGTATTACCTTAGACATCCTTTGACCGTTTAAGGCATAAGCAGTCATAGGATCCTGTAATGTTTCCAAGGTGAGACACAGCTGCTTGGCTAGTTCCAGGTCCACAAAACTGTCCTCTGCTCCAGAGTCAATGAGGGCCGAGAGGGGCATAGACTGAGAGTTAGCACAAAGTCTGGCAGGAATGAGAAAACGGCGCAAGGTTGGGGCTACAATTGGAGTAGGATGAGGACTCGTCAGGGCCCCCAAATTCACTGACGAGCTCCTGCGTTTGGGCGGACAGGACAGTTTGCAAGGAAATGCCCCAATTTGCCACAGTACGGGCACACTCCAGACCTCATACATCGAAGACGTTCCTCAGAAGATAGTCCGGCACGTCCCAACTGCATCGCTTCCTCCTTAGCAAAGATGGGCACACGGGGTGGCGAGGTGAAGCCAGACGGTCTGGATTCAGATAGAGCAAACTTGGGTTTGACTTACTTGGCAAAGTAAAAGGAGAACACTGCGTTCGCTCCGCACGGCACTCCGCACGGCACTCCGCACGGCGCTCCCGCAGCCGGCTGTCAAGACGAGATACCAAGGTTATTAATGCAGCTAGCTCATCCTTCAGTTGATCCTTCAATCCCCTAACAAACACAGCCCTTAAAGCTGCCTCGTCCTATCGGGCCTCTGCCGCCAGTGTGCGAAACTCGATAGAGTAGTCTGCCACTGTTCGAGTCCCTTGTTGCAAATTTAGCAGACGATTTGCAGCTGAGCCAGAGTAGTCGGGTTGATCAAAAACAGTGGACAAATGTTCAGAAAAAACTCCAAAGGAAAGAGAGTCATAGTCCACTGAAGAACTCAATGCTTCGGCCCAGGTTAATGCCTTGCCACGAAGCAAACTCAACACATAGTTAATCTTAGTCACATCAGAAGAAAAGGACAAGGGGCGCTGGCGAAAAAAACCTTGTTGCATTGAAAAATAAATCCTCTGCATTTCTCCACCACTCCATGGAAAGGCTCTGGGTCGGCGAAGGGGAAATCCCGACATGGAGTGGAATCCTGAAGGATATTGGCGGTGGCAGGAATTGCAGCTGAAGACGTCAGGGTTGAGATCTGGGCTGCAAGATTCGTGATGTGATGTGCCATGGACTGATTTCTGTCAACAAAAGCTCGGATTAGCTGCTCATGTTGACCCAGAAGGTTTCCCTGATGAGACAAAGCGTGCTGAACAGCGGAGTGAACAGCGGAGTGATCCGATCCAGTGTCAGAGGGGTTCATATTGACCAGTTCGTACTGCTACGCTCTCCGAGAGCTACAGGAGTGAACCCACAATACTGAACACTATGGAGAGGAGACAAAGTTTATGAGGCAAAAATGTTTATTAACCAAAAACCGTTTTCAAGAGACGGAAGAGGGATTGGATAATCCACGAAGTCCAGGGCCAGGGTTTGTCACCAGAGGAGGAGCGGAGGTCCGAAGCCGGGGATCCCGATTTAGCGAGAGCGAGCAGGCTGGAGCAGGTGTGCGGAGAAGCACGGTGGAACACAGACGAGGAGAGCCAGGGATCCAGAGCTGGCGAGAGTAAGCAGGCTGGGGCTGGTGTGCGTGGAAGCACGGAGGAACACAGACGAGGGGTAGGTGGCTGGACGTGGCAGGCAGAGGAGTAGGCAGACGGATACTGAACAGAGAGAACACAAGGTAAGGATTACAGGAACACAGAGAGTTTAGATTTTGCTACAAGCTAGAAATACCGAGTCGAATTACCAGCGTGGTGAAACGACGAACTGGTGAATACTGGATGAAGGAACCAGGTATATCACGTGAAGGTGAGTAGTTGTAATCAGGATGATGAGCAGCAGCTGAGGAGGTGAGTTGGCGGGAATCAGAAGTGGGACAGCCACGCCCAGCCAGGAAGACAGACACACAGACAATATCAAACACAAAGGGGAACAGAAGGAGGGAGAACTGAAAATCCTCACAAGGACACAGCAAAATGACATAATTGAAAAGGCTCAAACTAAAGAAAATCATGTTGAAAACCTGATGCAAAGTTATGTGTCTTCATGTATCCTACCTTCAGTTTTTTGCAATTGGCTGAATGTCTTCCTGCCATCTGTAAGTCAAACAGGGGTCCTCACAAGTCTGTACATTTGAATCGGTTTAGATGCTTTATTTAGAAGCATGTAAAAAGTATGTATTGAAGTCAATGGGGAGAGAAAGATTATCTTTCGATCCCTTGAATTGTGCCACGAATTACACATATGATGTTTGTCAATTTAAAAGATAATTTTGCAAGTAAAAAAAAACTGTGAAGTAACAATTTTTTTGTGTGAAACCACTCAATGAACTACATCTCTCGTCTCGCACCACACACCAAGACGGCCATCACGTTGGCACATTTCACTTCTTTCTTTCAGAATGAGGCGAAAAGTATTATAAGAGGTGAAAATCACTGGGCATGTTGAGAGCTGTACATACACAAAAGGGGAGTTAGTCGGTTCCGTAAGAGCCAGCATGCAGGACCGGGATTTGTAGTCTTTCTAGTTGCGTATTTTTCATAGTCTTATATTTCAACAGTTTTAAGACAAACTGACTTTTTCGACATGGAAATGATTGTTTAAGATTGACAAACATCATATGTGCAATTCATGGCACAATTCAAACGGGATCGAAAGATAAGTTTTCTCTCTCCATTGACTTCATACATAATTTTTCCGAAATAAGGTCCCATGGACCGGAAGTAGATGGGCGTGACTTTGCCTCTCTATTAGGTCTTAAAGTGTTTGCATACATTAGGGCAGGGGTCACCAACTTTTTTAGGGTGAGGGCTACTTTCAAAAAATAAAACAAGTCGAGGGCTACTTTTACTCCTCTTTTTTTTGGTTTTTGCAGTGTATATATTTAGCACATTTTAACATTATTATATGCTGACCTTTAACCTTTGAGTGCTGTTTGGGTCTGTGGGACCCGTTTGCAGTGTTTACTAAAACAAAATGTTTGCAATTTAATTAATGTAACCTTTTTTATTTGGGGGTGGATCTCACCTCCTCTAGGGGGGTCCTCACCTCCTCTAGGGGGGTTCTCACCGCCTCATGAGCATGCATGGAAGATTTTTTTTTAAATGTTGAAGTGAAATGCATCAATCTGGTGCACTTTGAGCACAACATGAATTGATGGATACAGCTCTCAACACTCACATGAAAGGGAGCTGTATTTTCAATAATCCAAACATCTTTAGAATATGATCACAACCAATAACAAATCATTTAAACTGGTTTATTCTTATTTTATGTTACCTAGTTAGCATTCTTTCTTTTTCTTTATGCATATTTTACTAACCACTCCCCTTTTAAACTGTTTTTTTACTGTCCTATAGTACACATTGGAATTATTTCTTACTTTATCTATATTAAATAGATAAAGGTGTGCCTCCCTAGCTCTCTCTCTCTCTGTCTCTCTCTGTCTCTCTCTCTCTCCCTCCCTCCCTCACTCTCTCTCTCCGTCTCTCCGTCTCTCTCTCCCTCCCTCCCTAGCTCGCTCACTCTCTCTCTCTCTGTCTCGCTCGCTCACAAAGGCTGTGTGCTCCTCCGTGGCGATGACGGCTTGCGTTAAAAAATAATAATAAACATATTTGTAAAGTGGGGACACAAAGGTGATTTCGAAAAGTGCGGGGGACATGTCCCCAGTGGAAATTACGCCATGCGTGTGTGTGCGTCAAGTTACAACACACAGAGTAAAGCTCTGCCCCTCATGTATTGTATAGGCTGCATGATAGGCTGTTCAATGGGGCTGATGTGTAGATTCTGCCAGAAGGAACATTTTTAGAACATGCCCGGCGGGCGACTCACGTTGCCCCCGCGGGCGACTAAGTGCCCGCGGGCACCGTGTTGGCTACCCCTGCATTAGGGCGTGGTCACCTTGATGGACAGGTACGTGCCTCACTGTCAGCTAACAGCAACTTGTCCACTCTGCTAGGCTACAATGTTAGCTAGTTCTAGTTACTGTACTTGGTATATAGTGTGGCAAAAAAGTATTTAGTCAGCCACCAATTGTGCAAGTTCTCCCACTTAAAAAGATGAGAGGCCTGTAATTTTCATCAGGTACACTTCAGAATGGGGGGGAAAGAATCCAGGAAATCACATTTTAGGATTTTTAATGAATTAATTGGTAAATTCCTCTGTAAAATAAGTATTTGGTCACCTACAAACTCCACTATGGCTGTTACGTTCCCTATTAGGTTAGGGGAACTAAAGGGAAGAAACACAACCAGATTGGTATAATTATAGGTGATTTATTTGTAATAGCAGCGGTAAACAAAATGGCAGGCAGGCAGCCTGAAACAAACAAAAGGGCCAAAAGGGCACAGGTTGACAACCAAACTAAGGGAGGACTCAAAAGGAGTCTAAAGGCATACAGGGAAAATAAATACTAAATAAAGAACTAACCAAAACCTCACTTTAACAGTCGTACAGACTAACACAGGAAATATATACAGAACACACAGCTAAACTAAAAGGCAACAGTCACAAAATCCTAAACTACTCTAAACACTAACACACTCTAACTAAGCTACTCTAGACACTACTAATCACACAGTTAACATAATTCTATAGGAGCAAGTAGCGAGAGGCGTCTGTCCACATGTCAGAGCCTCCAGAGTGGTGATAGTCCGCAGCCTTTGTACTCCTCCCCAGCAGGTGTGCGCCGGCTGTGCGCTGCGATTGGACGACGTCGATCCAATCACCATCTTCAGAGGCGGACCAGGAGATGGGCAGCCAATGAGGTTGGGGCTACCACACAGCTCATTTGCATAATCACACACACGCACACAGCTGCAAACAATCCCAGACAGATTAAGGAGCAGGACAAACAGCAACCGTAACACCCCACCCCCCCTTAAAACACAAACCCACAGTTTTGTGAACCTAACACACTAACGAACTCTTAATAATACACACTAACATCTCACACTGGACAAGCATCGGCCAACACATTCTCTGAAGTCTGTTTAAGACGGATGTCTTGTTTTGTAGTCCCGCACGATCAGAGCCCAGCGCATGAGACGCTGATCATGCTTGTGTATGCTAAGCCAGGCTACGTAGGGATCATAACAGAGGAACACGACTGATTGGCCACAGGCTGAGTCCTACCCAGATCTCAACGTGCTGTAGAACTACCACCAAAACTAAGATGAGTATCCGATAAATCAGCAGACACTCTCGGATTACTGAGAGAGTCGGAAAGTCGAAAGGCTTGTCTGAGCCGACGGGTTGCGCCGTGCTCGCGACATCCTCATGAGGAGGGGAAGCCACAATTACTGGCTTTCCCTCGGGCACAACCTTGTCTGGGAGCACCGGCACAATCGCAGGATCAGGCAAGAAAGCATCTGAGTCATCCCTGAGTGCAGGGGTCACCTTACTACCCGCAATGTCATTTCCCATTAAAAACACTATCCCTTTTAACGGTAATGCTGGACACACAGCGACTGGGTAGAAACCGGTTGCTAGGTCTGACTGTACATGTACCTTGTGTACGGGCCGTGGGATATACCCCATCTCAATGCCGCATAATGTGGAACCATAACCACAGGCTGACTGTTCAGAAAATGGCAGTGCGGAGGCAACAATCACAGACTGGGAGCCTCCAGTGTCTCGTAATATGCGCATAGGTCTCTGATCGGCAGCCTCCCCAGTTAAGGATATTAACCCCTCAAACACAAAAGGCTCAAAACAGGGATCTATCTCACCCTCGTCACGGTCAGATGCAGGGATAAGGGATGACTCACCTTTAATCAGGCCCATGCCTTTTGGGGGGGGGGACATGTTTTGTGGCGGCGCCTTATGCATTGGAGCTGCACAGTTGGCGATGACATGTCCAGTGTTACGGCCTATAGGATTTTGGACCCCAAAGCAAAAGACTGGAGAGAGATGGTCGATAAACAAAAAGCTTTATTCAAGCAGAGAACAAAAAATACGGCAGTGGAGTCAGGAAGTTGGCTGGCAAAAATCCAAACAATAATCCAAACAACGAGGAGAGCAGCGAGACACACCGGAGGGTCGAAACACAGAGGAATTATCTGGCAGGGAAGTGGCATGAGGACCGGGCTTTTATATCTACAGGTAAAGAGGTGAGTGGAAACAGGTGTGCCTCGTCTGCTACTGGGAGGAGCCAGCCAACTCCCTGTCACACACCAGCCCTGCAGAGGAAAACAGAGAAGAGAGGGGTGAGACAGGAAATAGCACACAAAAGCACACAACAAAAATACAACTAAACAGAATCATAACATCCAGGTTGGTGACAATAACGGCTCTCTCTCTCCTCTGTAGTTACATCATACACATTCAACGGCCCGGTAAATAGGCCGTCGGACACCCGGCGGGACCTCTCGGTATACACAGGAGAAAACACAGATTTAGGCATGAGTACATATTCATCAGCCAACACAGCGGAAGCAGAGAGAGTTTACCTTCTGTTCATTCAAGTATACCACAATACGATCAGGCAAACATCTCTTGAACTCCTCCAACATGATCAGTTCCCTCAGAGCAGCATAATCCGCCGCTTCACATGAAGCAACCCACTTAGTGAACGTCATTCCCTTCTCCCGGGCGAACTCGACATGTCTGATTAAGACCCTTCCTGTGGTTCCTACATTTCTGTCTGTACGCTTCGGGAACTAATTCATACATCCTGAGAATGGCACCCTTCACTAAGTCGTAATTTAGACCGTCCTCTAGCGAAAGAGCAGCAACCGCTTCCTGAGCTCTTCCATATAGTTTGCACTGGGCTAACAGAGCCCAGGCTTCAGCCGGCCACCGTAGGGCCACTGCAATGCGCTCAAAAGCACCAAAGTACGCATCCCCCTCAGTCTCACAGAAAAGTGGCACTAACGGAATATGTTTGACTACGTTGAATGCAGAGGGATGAGAAGGAAGTGGAAGGCTTCCTCCGACATGGCCATAAGCACCGGAGGCGCGCAGCTCGGAGTGTAGCTCCATCTGCCGTATCCGGATTTCCTTGTCTGCCTCGATTTTCCTTATTTCCAACTGAAACTGCCTGTCTTGCTCCCTGTCTTTAGCATCTAACTGAAGCCGGGCGAGGCGGACTTAGAGTTTACTCCCCCTCTGGGAATCTGTACTGCCAACAGGGGAGGGTGGACATTTTCGAGGCGGCGTGAGCGGTGCCTTACACGACCCGTCCCCCTCGCTGTCACCACTCTTTTCCGAGGTAAACGTAAACTCCTTCTCCAGCCTCTGATTTAATGGGTCTTCAGCTAACACATCAGACACGGGGAGCTCAACTGGTACAGCCGGTACCAATAACTCCCTTTTCACCATCTCATCCACCACTAATGCCTTCAACTCTTTTTTTACCATTTGCAGACTTACCCCAAGACTGAAGTGCCGCCCTATCTCCATCAAATCATCCTTTTTACACCGGTCCAGCTGCTCATAGCACGGCCAGACTAAGAACGCCTCAAAATCTAAAAGTGCCATACTCAACTAAAACTGCACACAAAGTGCACCAAATTGTTTGTAGCAATAAAAAAAACACTTATAACCCCAGGAATTGAGTTATATATCCTGGACGAGTCCCCACGTGTTACGTTCCCTATTAGGCTAGGGGAACTAAAGGGAAGAAACACAACCAGATTGGTATAATTATAGGTGATTTATTTGTAATAGCAGCGGTAAACAAAATGGCAGGCAGGCAGCCTGAAACAAACAAAAGGGCCAAAAGGGCACAGGTTGACAGATAACCAAACTAAGGGAGGACTCAAAAGGAGTCTAAAGGCATACAGGGAAAATAAATACTAATATACTAAATAAAGAACGAACCAAAACCTCACTTTAACAGTGGTACAGACTAACACAGGAAATATATACAGAACACACAGCTAAACTAAAAGGCAACAGTCACAAAATCCTAAACTACTCTAAACACTAACTAAACTACTCTACACTCTAACTAAGCTACTCTAGACACTACTAATCACACAAGTTTAACCACAGTTAACAGCACTCTATAGTAGCGAGAGGCGTCTGTCCACATGTCAGAGCCTCCAGAGTGGTGATAGTCCGCAGCCTTTGTACTCCTCCCCAGCAGGTATGCGCCGGCAGTGCACTGCGATTGGACGACGTCGATCCAATCACCATCTTCAGAGGCGGACCAGGAGATGGGCAGCCAATGATGTTGGGGCTACCACACCGCTCATTTGCATAATCACACACACGCACACAGCTGCAAACAATCCCAGACAGATTAAGGAGCAGGACAAATAGCAACCGTAACAATGGCCAAGACCAAAGAGCTGTCAAAGGACACCAGAAACAAAATTGTAGACCTGCACCAGGCTGGGAAGACTGCATCTGCAAAGCAGCTTGGTGTGAAGAAATCAATTGTGGGAGCAATTATTAGAAAATGGAAGACAGACAAGACTAGGGCTGCACGATATTGAAAAAAACTGACATTGCACTTTTTCCCCCTGCGATATATATATTGCGTTTTTTTAACCTGTTAAGCCCCAAGGTCCCGGCGGGTACTTTACTTATTTTTTCACGACACTGTGTCTCAGGGGATCTTAATATTTAAGAACCTATTAATGTGTTATACCAGATTAACGGAAATAATCTCAGCTAACTGACGATACAAACCATTTTTACCAAAACAAAACACAAGTCTCAGAAGAAGCATCTAAAAATGCTAACGGACTTTGGCACAGAACTCAAGATAAAAGTACCCTTATTACTTATCGTAGCTGCACATACAAGATATCCGATTAAAGCTGAGGTTCCACAGATTATTTAGGTATATAGTATCATCACTGAGTCATCTGAACTCGCGACAGGGGAAGCATGCACAGACATCACAACACGTACCTTTTACGGAGCTTCTAGGGAGATCGTCTCACTGTAGCTGTCAATCTGATCAAAATACTTGTTCAATGGCATTAAAACGAGAAAAAACGCGGCTGAATCGGTTAATCCATAGGTTTTTAACGTCTCTGTATAAAACAATTATTTAATTTATAATCCATAATTCCATTTTTATGTACAAATTGCAGAGCAAAAATTAGCTGCTAATGAAGCCACCAGAGTGGCTGCTGCTTCCGGTCTTGGCTATGCAGCAGTCTAACCCACACACATTACCAAATAAGGAGTGAGAGTGACGCGTAGCCAAAACCGGAAGCTGCATACACTCTGGTGGCTACCATTAGCAGCTAACTTTTGTCCTCCGATTTTTACATAAAAATGGAATTATGGATTATAAACAATTGCTTCAAAACCACAGATACATTATTAACCTATGGATCAACCGATTCAGCCGCGTTTATTCTCGTTTTAATGCCATTGAACACGACTTTTGATCAGATTGACAGCTACGGTGAGACAATCTCCCGTAAAAGCTCCGTAAAAGGTACGTGTTGTGATGTATGTGTTTGCTTCCCCTGTCGCGAGATCGGATCGCTTATATACTATACTTAAATAATCTGTGGAGTCTCAGCTTTAATCGGATATATTGTCTGTGCAGTTTCGATAAATAATAATTAAGGGTATCTTTATTTAGAATTCTGTGCTAAAGTGCGTTAGCATTTAACAAAATAAATGAATAAAACCGCACGTCCCTGCGGTGTGAATATATGCATGCGCATATCGCGGTTATCGCCATTACACGGTATATCGTTCAGCCCTAGACAAGACTGTAAGGGAAACTTCTGTTCCAATGGAAAGTCAGGACTCAGAGAGACACGGGATGAGCAGGAGTTCTGCATGTCAAACACTGATATTTATTAAGAGTATAATACGGCCGGGGGATTAACAAAGCAACTCACACTGTTAATGCGGGCTGCCAAATCAATTCTGCCCACACAAAGAAAGAACCGCTCGGACCTGGTCTCTGAGAAGGGGCGGAGCTTAAAAGCGCAGGCTTTTACTCTAAATTGATAACAGATGAACAAACAAAGACTGTTTGTCTCGTAAATGCATCGGGCAGTAAACCCTTCCTCCCACAGGAAAGGCAGAAAACCTTTTGACCTGTGTCTTCCTGAGAAATTACTTGCAGGAAGACATGTGGAGCATATCTTGGTAATCCAACAGTTTCTAAGAAAGACTGAGAATCTTAAAACACAAAGAGATATCCTTAAAATATTCTCTGACAAAGACCACTGATAATCTCCCTCGATCTGGGGCTCCACGCAATATATCACCCCGTGGGGTCAAAATGATCACAAGAACGGTGAGCAAAAATCCCAGAACCACACGGGGGGACCTAGTCAATGACCTGCAGAGAGCTGGGACCAAAGTAACAAAGGCTACCATCAGTAACACACTACGCCGCCAGGGACTCAAATCCTGCAGTGCCAGACGTGTCCCCCTGCTTAAGCCAGTACATGTCCAGGCCCGTCTGAAGTTTACTAGAGAGAATTTAGATGATCCAGAAGAGGATTGGGAGAATGTCATATGGTCAGATGAAACCAAAATAGAACTTGACGTGTTTGGAGGAGAAAGAATGCTGAGTTGCATCCATAGAACACCATACCTACTGTGAAACATGGGGGTGGAAACATCATGCTTTGGGGCTGTTTTTCTGCGAAGGGACCAGGACGACTGATCCGTGTAAAGGAAAGAATGAATGGGGCCATGTATCGTGAGATTTTGAGTGACAACCTCCTTCCATCAGCAAGGGCATTGAAGATGAAACGTGGCTGGTAGGGGTGTAACGGTATCCGTATTAGTCCCGTACCGTCACAGTTCAGATGTCACGGTTCGGCACATGCAGTCACACGGCGAATACGCCTTTTTTTACGAGTGGGAAAAAAGTCTGTCACTCAGGGCAGTATTACACTATATATAATCCAGGGGGCGGTATTGCGCCTAAAAGCCAGCCGCCCGTAAATAACAAATGAAGAACAAGAACAAAACACAACAAAACGAACACAATATATGAAGAAGAAAATGTAGTAGCCTATACCTATGGCGAGTTCACACAACACACGGAGCTAGTAGACCCACCCGCTTCTTTTAAATCAGGTGTGTGGGAACATTTCGGGTTCCCTGTGGACTACAACAATGATGGGGTGCGAGTTGTGGATCGGACTAGGACGGTGTGTCGGCGTTGTTCGACAGCGGAAAATATAGCATAATAGGTCCACTTTAAGTTAATGGTATAATGTGGGAATTTCTTCTGCTGAATGGAAAAAAGAGAACATTATGATCAAAATGGAGGCACATTAAATGCTCTTAACTTAACCTTGCGGTCCTTAGGTAAGTATAGGTAGCTACAATAACATCTGATTTTGAAATCTTAAATTATGCATTGGCTTGGTTTCAAATATTTTGTCTCCAGCTGGAGCTAATTTCCAGGTTTTTTGGACTTGCTCCTGCAGTGCTGAAAAGTCCTGCAGCAAGGTTTTATGGTTATTAAAAACGGCCATTTCCACCCAAATCACCTCAGAGGTGGAGTTTATTTTGCTAAACCTCTCTAAAAAGGTCAAATGTCACTTGTTTTGCATCAATCTTGATACAGGGTACTTATTATATGTTGTACTTTGGATTCCTAAAGCTTTTAGTTTACCTATCCAAGGGTAGTTTTCACTATAAGTAAAACATATTTTTTGGACGGACACTATAATTTATAGTTTTTTACTATGTTCAATCTGAATTTTCTTTAAAATAAAAAACATTTATATTGAGTCTGACTTTTCTACATCCAACTCACAGGTTTATCATTACTTTGAGAAAAAATATGATTAATTTAACCCTTAAAAAACATAGGCCAGGGTCCGATGAAAACCTGGATGGCAGGCAACTTTGGACGCGTGTCCCCACTGGAGCACTGGAGATCTAGCATCAGGGGGAACGAACAGCCGGTCTGGTGGACAATCCTGAGCTGCTGGATGGTCCTCCTGGGCCTCCTGGATCACCCTTTCAATCTCCCATCTAGCTGCTCCCACGACACAGGAAGATGGCAAAATTGTTTCATCTGTTGAATCCTCCACTGGGGAGGCGAACTGCCGGGACAAGGCGTCGGCCTTCACATTCCTGGAGCCAGGCCGGTAGGTCAAGGTAAAGTTGAAACGTCCCAGGAAGAGAGCCCACCGAGCCTGGCGCGAGTTGAGCCTGCGTGCAGAGCGAAGGTAAGACAAATTCTTATGGTCAGTCCATACTATAAAAGGATGGGTGGCTCCCTCCAGCAAGTGCCTCCATTCTTGAAGGGCCAGAACCACTTCCAGCAACTCCCGATTACCAACGTCGTAATTCTTCTCAGCAGGGGTCAGCCGGCGAGAGAAGAACGCACAAGGGTGGAGCTTCTGGTCTGAGGGGGAACGCTGGGATAATACTGCCCCCACTCCAGAATCAGAGGCATCCACCTCCACCACAAACTGGACCCCTGGATCAGAATGAGAGAGCACAGGAGCAGTGGAAAACATACATTTCAGTTTTACAAAAGCTGCCTCAGCTGCAGGGGACCACACAAAAAGCAACTTGACAGAGGTTAATTTAGTCAGAGGTACTGCTACCCTACTATAGTCCAGAATAAACCTCCTATAAAAGTTGGCAAAGCCCAGAAACCTTTGCAACTGCTTCCTGTTAGAAGGAGTGGGCCACTCGGTCACTGCTTGGACCTTGGCGGGGTCAGTCCTTAATTGTCCTTTGTCGACGATAAAACCCAGGAAACTCACAGAAGAGGCATAAAACTCGCACTTCTCAGCCTTAACATACAGTCTGTTCTCAATAAGTCTCTGTAGTACCAGCCTTACAGTACGTGCTGGACATGCTCCTGAGGAGTGCGAGAGAAGATCAGGATGTCATCAAGGTACACAAAAACAAACCTGTTTAACATGTCACGCAAGACATCATTAATCATAGCTTGGAAAACACCTGGTGCATTCGTTAACCCAAAAGGCATTACCATGCAATGCAGTCTTCCACTCATCCCCCTCCTTTATTCTCACCAAGTGGTATGCATTGCGAAGATCCAACTTTGTGAAGATGGTGGCTTCATGGAGGGGGACAAAAGCTGAGTCAATGAGTGGAAGGGGGTACTTGTTCTTGACTGTGATTCCATTTAGACCTCTCTAGTCTATGCAAGGGAGTAGGGTTGTATCCTTCTTGTCCACAAAAAAGACATTAAGAAAAAGGCATTTTAAACAGTTATTAAAAAGCAACACAATCTACCTGCATTGTATTACTCTAAACGTGTAATAACGTGCTTTAACCAGTAGGTGGTTTGGGTTAAAAAGCTGTCAAGTTTACAGTGTTAACAAAATAAAATATACTGCTGTTTCTGGTTTAGTTTACGACGGATATATTTAGTTATTGTTTTGATATTTGTAACACAAACGTTTTTTTTCATATGGAATGCAGTTGGAGGTCAACCAATCACAGAGCTTGAGAACTAATCACGTGGTTTGTTAAACAGAGCACATGGTGTAGTCCTAAACGATAGCTGGGGATTATGGGTAGTGTAGTGTCTTCTGCCATCCTTTACTCTGAAAAAATATTTGTTTCTCCGAATCGAAAGGGAAAAATACAAAAGCATTGCACACAATTTAAACCAATCAATGTTGTGTAATTAACAAGGATAATCTGGTGTTTTTTAGTCGATGAGTAGTGCAGATATCACTGTAAAAGCAATCGACAGTAAGGGGAATGCTTACTTCTGGGTGTACAATTCTCCGTTATCCAATGAGAATGGACGCTCACATTGCCTTTAAGGGCAGCCGACACAAACGAATGCCGTGCTTCCATGAGCGTCAAATCCCGCCGCAGATGGGAATACATTGCAATCAGTTGAAAGCTATTTGCGTCCCTTTATGAAGCTGAAGGAGCCTAGGAGCGTCACAACTGCACGCCACGGACACGGACACTGACCAAACGTCGCTCATGGACGATTATGGAGTGAGAGTGTGTTGCCCAAGGGGGGTGGTAACATTCCACAGCTCTCCCCCCTCCTGTGATCTCCCAACCCCCAGTCTGTAGGTTTGTGTTCGCATATTTCAGTGTTAATTTTGGCAGCTGTTTTTGATTTAGTCTTAAGACAAAAATGGTTAGTTTTAGTCACATTTTAGTCATTCCTATCCTTCGTGGTTTTAGTCTAGTTTTAGTCGACGAAAACTCAAAACGTGATAGTCTAGTTTTAGTCGACGAAAACTCAAAACGTTTTAGTCAACTTTTAGTCGATGACAAATTACATTTTAGTCAAAATGTGTCTCTATACTCTCTGAACGCTCCGTCCCCAGCAGATCTCTGTGTCCGCTGCAGCATGTCTGTTAGGCCCCGCCCCCCGCACACAGAGAGACACAGGGAGATCGCTCTTCTGGAGTGAAGAGAGCGGAAATAATGATATTGCAAGTTAGAAACGTAAGATGCATTTTGACAGACAAGATGGACACTTGGGGGAAAATATGCTGCATTTTGAATGTCCGATAGTCCACCATTAACACCTTAGTCCCATCTCGTCTCGTCAACGTAAACTAAATATACATTTCGTCATAGTTTTCGTTATCAAGAATCTATTTTTAGCTCGTCATCGTCTCGTCTTAGTCATGTAAAAAAGGTTGTTGACGAACATTTTTCGTCATAGTTTTCGTTGACGAAATTAACACTGGCATATTTAAACTGTCGCACTTTCTGTTGTTTCTATCGCGCATTGCCGGTATGAAAGGGTCTGTGCCGGAAATATCAAACATTTAATAAAAGTGAAAAACAATGAACAAGACTTAACGTATTCATCATAATTAATTATATTTATTCCGTTTGGATGTAGGATTTTTTACTTTGTTTAGAGCAGTGATCTTCTCTGCAGCAGAGAGCTAAGCGCTGTCAGACCGGACCTAACCCTGAAAAGTATTATCATCTGAAATTAATCATTATGTTATTAATATTAAATACATATTTATTTTTACAACTTGTATTTAGAAATACTCTGTTGTAATTATTGATGCATAAATGTGTTCATCCATTCAATGTGGCATCTGCTATAATGGGGTTAATGTATGATATTACTTAATAATACAATACATTATAATATATGATATGATAATTATATTTTAGTTTTATTCATTTCTTATTACATAGTTTCTCATTATTATTATTTTTATTTTTATCGGTCATCTTATTTTTTATTTTATTAATCTATGTGAATCTGTGCTATCCTGTTTTTCACTCTTACCCTGTTGCTGTTTGAACTACTGAATTTCCCCACGGGGATTAATAAAGGTCCATCTTATCTTATCTTATCTTAATGTATAAGTTGATTTACTTCAATCTACTGTACTGTGTAAAAATACCCCAACAATATTACAAAAAATATACTGCATAAGCAAACAATATACTTTATTTGATCTAAAACTGATGTTTTTTCATTATAGTAGCCTGTGAAAACCATAACAAATAAGTGATTAAATGCTACAGTATTCAACAAACACAACTGCAGAGCTGCAAACATTGCAAACAGACTAAGTTGTACAACACCCAGTTGTCTTTGTGTATTTGTGAATGAAGCGCCATCTCATGGTTAAATCCTGTAATTGAACAAATAGGGAAATTTGGCAACGCCCTCTAGCAATTTGGCAACACCCCCAGCCACTGGGATCCGCTGGGCTTTTGACTGGGACACACCCATGTGAGTCCTATCTGGAGTGCTACATCTGTAGTTGGGACAACACAGCTGTGGTCCCGAGGCTGCAGCGATGGGGTGAAGAAGAGACCGACAAGCCAGGAACCCCCGTCGTCGTCGTCTATAGCCTCATCCCAATACCCCTACTTTCCCTCACTCGCGTCCCTTCCTTGCATTTAGCTCCGCCTCCGTAAGATGCGAACGAGAGACACGAGGAGGTGACGCGAGGACAGAGGAGTCCTCAGGTATTAATTGGGATGTCCTCGTTCACTCAAACGTCACTCTTAATGCTGACATGTGCACAGCTGTATCCCCTCTCATCGGGCTTAACTGAATAACCCCTTAGAACCGGCCCATTTCTGGTTAAATATTTATTTAAATGGATGAATCTTTCTCTTGTTAGTCAAGGAATTCAATAATGGTTGGTCCTGCTTTTTTGTTCCGTTTTGGTGTAAAGCATTTTACAAATGAATTACACATAATAATTCCCACGGAGCTGTGAGCATTTAAACATGTATGTGACGCTTTTCCCGGAGGAGGGGAAGAGAGGAGTCGAGGAGGGGTATTGGGATGAGGCTACTATCTGATGAAATGGCTCCTACTTTCATGGCGGCTGTTGACGTAAAAAGGGAACCTCCCTCTCTGTGTTTTTCTGAGGGGAGGAGGGGTGCGGGAGGAGACGAAAGGGAGGATACACGCGAGCAGACTATGCGGAAGTGTTTTCACTACTCGCGTATAAAAGCCCCGCCCCCACCTTCACAGATAATAGTCAATACTATTACTGTATAACTAATATCTCA
Organism: Pseudochaenichthys georgianus; assembly: GCF_902827115.2. Taxonomy (NCBI): domain Eukaryota; kingdom Metazoa; phylum Chordata; class Actinopteri; order Perciformes; family Channichthyidae; genus Pseudochaenichthys; species Pseudochaenichthys georgianus. The sequence continues at coordinate 10,254,464 of NC_047522.1, read as the reverse complement.
GGTTAAGAGGCACATTCAAATAAAGATTGGTCTTTAAATACATTTTGTCTTTTGAATTGTTTGTCTAAAGTCAAGGATCTAGAACTGGTACTTAGTTTTAATGATACAGTCTGGTTATTATGCTGTTTGGAGGAGGCATCACAGGTAAGAGCACTAACTAGCTACCATCACATGTACCTTAGCTTGACTTAAATGTATTAAACGTGTAATTAAGTGATATCAAAATATAAATAACTAATGTCATGCAAACATATTAATATTTGCTTGATTCCAGTGTTGAATTTAGCACAATTGCATACAAACGTTAAGGGGTTTTAAGATTCTGAAGTATTATGCTAAAAACTCAATAACTTAGATTATTATTTATAGTTTTGCTGAATAGTTTCATGTCCGCTTACCTTAGAAACGTAAAATGCGACGGCAGTGTGCAGATGGGGAGCATGTTAGCTTAGCTTGGTAGCTTCAGCTAGCTCTGGAACTTCCAGCTCGGTGGCAGCAGGTCCTGCCTCGGCTCCGCCTCTTTGCCCTTATTTGGAGCAGGCTGGAGCAGACGGGAGTTGAACTCTGACGTCACTGTCGAGCCGTTAGTGGCCGACTCTGCCTACTAAGGGCTTCTCTGCAACTCTGCAGAATCCTATGGGTGACGTCACGGACCCTACGTCCATTTATATATACAGCCTATGGGATGGAAGCATGAGCATTACTTTTATTGATTGATTGTATGAAAAAATTCAAATTAGGAAGAAATGTGTCAAAATCAGCTGTTTCTTGATGTATTTCTTAGAGGGGCACCATCCATACTGATCTGCTCGATATGCCGAAAATAAGTCCTTCCGGTCAGTAAGTCTCTGTGGAAATGGTCGGCACGCGGGTCTCAGAAGCTGCTGGGCCGAGAGTTTGATGCGGCGGGAGGAGGCGCTCTGCTCGACCTGCCCTTGGCTCTGGGTTGCCTCCTTAAAAAAAAAACTTTTCAATAAAACATTCATTTTAACAGATAACATTTGATCATTTATTTTAAACGTCAGGCCTACAACATAGCCACAAACCCCATCTAAAAACAGAGGCTCTGTCCTAATTACCTGATTGCATCCACCTGGGTTACTTGGCTCTACCCAATAACTTTATATCATTTTACTTTAAACCACACTTAAAAGAATAATATAATTATACATGTACATGTCTACAGTATAGCAACTAATACATGTTTTAAATATATAAACATTCAAATGGGAAAGACTCTCCTTCAATGAATATTTAAAGCTTACACAAAATCAGATTCTTGTAAAAATGTGAGTACATGCATTGTTCCATCTGTCAAGCTAAGATATATATACTGTTGACAGTTCTGCTGTTTAAGTGGCCATGTCAGACCTGACCTTTACCTCACCTACCTCTATTAAGCTTACCATTGATAAAAATATGCTAAATTGGCTGTAAATAGAAAGGATGTATGTTTCCATCATGTCTTTTCAGACGTGTGAGACCAGGCATGCGAAACTAGATAGAACATTCTGAACTTTTGACCTATGCACACTATGCATTCTAGATGGGGCAATTAAAACGTAAAAGTTCCAGCCAAAATTCTGAGAAGGCGCTTGTGGTTTTTGACACCTTGAGAGTGGTTACAGCGGGTATGAAGACAATGAAGCACAGGATGCAGGCGGCCTACGCAAAGGGTCGAATCAACTTCCTGGTCCAGCGAATCGTAGAGACAAGCTGTCCTTATTGTCTCTGTTAATAAATTAAAATATAAAGTTTGCATATTTGAAATGAAATGTTTAAAGAAAAAAACTTGATTCAAACATGACATTGACAATGTGTTCTGCTTTCATGAAAAATGTTCATATTCCCTCTTGTTAAAATTACATACTATTAAGTCTTTATTTGTTTTATTTTAACTTTACATTTTTAATTGTTCATTAAGTACAAGTTGAACATATGTGACCTCCTTCTCCCTCAAAGTTAGAAAAGGGGAAACCACCTGATGCAGAGAGGGAGGAGGCAAGAGACTAGGGATGTAACGATATACCGAATATCGCGGTAAATAAACGTCCCAATACCGTCGTCGTGAGACTGACAAAATCTACCGCGATTTTTTTTTTTAATTAATTTTTGTTTTAAATATTTTTTTTTTTAAACACTTTTTTTTGTTTTAAACCTTTAATTACCCAGGTGGTCCCATTGAGATCATCGATCTCTTTTTCAAGAGAGACCTGTCCAACATGGCAGCAAGTAGGTTACAACATGAACATAAAACAACAGAACACAAAAGGACATCGTATTTACAGGGCTACATTTACACACCTAGAGACATTGACAAGTACCAACAGTATATTTATATCTCGCCCTATCAATAAGCCTCACCTTCTTGGCAAAAACTGTATTGTTTTTGAAGTGGTGGAGAGACAATGCACAGTTTGACCCACTGCTGTCACCCATGGCCAAAGCATATCTCTCCGTCCCACCGGCGTTACCCCCAGTTTCCACTGGGTCCGTCTGCGCCGCGTCACTGCTGCGCCGCATCACTGCTGCGCCGTGGTTTTGGTCCGACCTCCTCTAGCGCCATAACCCACCGGACGAGACCCAGAAGCGTTTCAGAAGCGTAGCATCGTGCGTGCAGGCTCGCAGTTTTGTTATTGATTCGGGCATCCTGGACATTTGTACTTCTACAAGAAAGTAGGCTACGTAGTTAAATGTTTTATTTGTGTGTCTGTTTAAATTGTGTTTATTGTTGTTACCTTCCACTCCACAAACTGCAGCGACTAAAACCAGGCCTTGTCCTTTCTGATGTTGTCCTTGTAGTAAGCATTAGTTACATCATATAACATAGTGTGTTTTTCCACTTCCATGATGAAAACCTCGTCGTCCATTGTGCGTATCGTAGTGGAGGTGTTGTGATGAAGGAGGGGGGTCTGCTAAATTAGTATATGTGGGGGATGGGCCTGGCCCGGATGCTCACCTTTCCACTTCCTGCGAGGGGGGGGCTGCCTGCCCGACCTTACGTTTCGGCTGCACCGCGCCAAAAATAGGAGTCATCCTAATTTTAGAGAACCAATTTAAACCAATCAATGTTGTGTAATTAACAAGGATAATCTGGTGTTTTTTAGTCGATGAGTAGTGCAGATATCACTGTAAAATCAATCGACAGTAAAAGGAATACTTACTTCCGGGTGTAAAAGAAACGAATGCCGTGCTTCCATGAGCGTCAAATCCCGACGCAGATGGGAATACATTGCAATCAGTTTAAAGCTATTTGCGTCCCTTTATGACGCTGAAGGAGCGTCACAATTGGACGCCACGGACACTGACCAAACGTCGCTCCTGGACGCTTAGGGAGTGAGAGTGTGTTGTGTGTGCATGCACCTCGCGGGAGCGCGCACAGCGTAAAGCAAAACCTCCCAGACATGTATTGATCTGTACGGCAAAGTACGGTTTGGAAACTATATAATTTCCTTTTGGAGGACATGCATAACACGGCATAACACCAGAGCCTCGCTGCGGGGAAACTTTGGCGCTGTTCCGAGTTTGTTCTAATCTGTCAAAATGACAGACTGCTTTCAGATTTTTCCGTCATTGTTAAATAAAATATTCGGTTAATGCGATCACTGCTGTCCCAGCAACATCAGTACCAAGCGAGAGAGTTTTTTCCAGAGCAGTGGATATTGTAAATGCCCAAACATCCTAGCTTATAAATACCTGGACATGTGGACATTCTCATATTCCTAAAAACCTGTCTGATGATGCTGAGTGAGTGACTAGTGAGTTTGAGTTGAGTTACTTGAAAAACTAAAGTGAAACTTTATTTTATTTTATTGCAGGGTCTGATTATTAAATGTCCTTGTTTATCTGTGAGATGCAGTGGCACAAAGAAAATGCCTACTTTGTTTGGTAGTACTATAGGTACAAAAACACTGGTTCTCATTCATAACACTCCGTTCGATGTCTCACTATGGGATGCGCCTCATCGCGGAGCAAACAGAAGCATCAATCTCATTACGCCAATCCTGATTGGCTGGTGATCTTGACGTCAACATCAGGGGAAATCACCCCCTATAAGTAGCCTGCGCCACGACGCATGCGTCATTCAAACACCTCTTCTCGCTTCAGAGCACATCTCTAATGGTAGCCGGGCTAGCTTAACAATCCACAGACTGAACCAAAAGCTAATTTCGGTCGACGGGCGTTAGCCGGCTACCCTATTCTGCCTCGCAGAAGAGTATGGTACTAACACACCAGTTAGTATTATAGTCAACCTCGCCGTTCTTCCTCTGGAATTAAGGTAATATTTTGACTTTCAAGTTAGCAACACACCCGTTGCTAGCTTGTGTTTTTCCCTCACTGCCGACACCACGGTAGCGAGGACGTTTTTTCTTTTCTCTTCTCACGGAGGAGAAAAGGATGAGAAAAGGATGAGAAAAAAGACCCACACTGCCCTTTTTTCTCCGGATTAAAGACAGATTGGTAACACTTTTTTCTCGACGTACCTGTTAAGAGCGGGTCCTCTCCACGCCTCGCGGCGAACGAGATGGACTCGGAGGCTCGACTCGGAGGCTCGACTCGGAGGCTCGACTCGGAGGCTGCGGGTTGAAGATATCAGGCACAGACTCACACCAGGTCTGCTCGTCCTGCCTCGGGCTGGAACACGCCCAGGAGGCTATTGACAACCCCGGCTCGTGCGGGCATTGTGCCCGCCTCACCATGAAGAGCCTCCGCCGACGGTTAGCACGACAAGCTAGCCTGTCGGGACAGGATCCCCTCATGTCCATTGATTGGCCGGCTGGCAATCAAGACGCGGGGGCGTCCGCCGCAGAGACTGAGTCCCTCACCTTTACGGTCTGGGGCTCATCAACTGCGGCATACCGCCTATGGAACCGCTGGTGGCAACCCACCTCCTACCGAGGATGGGCCCGTCACCAAGCAGGAACCCCACACTGCCAGCGAAGGCGGACCGATTCCAGTCGACCATGACTGAACGGTCCTACAAAGCCACAGCATTGTCCGCCAGAGCTCTGAACGTTTCCTCGATGCTAACCGCGTACCAAGCGGAGCTCTGTGAGGATCTGTCGAGCAATTCTGGACCGGCCACTCTGGACGAGATAGCCGCGGTCACAGACATTTGTCTCCGTGTCCAACGCTGCGCCGTCCAGGCCACGGGCAAGGTAATGGGGATCATGGTGGTGCAGGAAAGAGCTAGATGGCTCAACCTCACCAACCTCACCAACCTCCCGGACCGGGAAAAGGAAGATGTGCTTGATATGCCCATCGTTCCCGAGGGGATTTTCGGCTCCGCTCTCGCTTCCATGCAGAGGAGGTGCGAGTCGAAAAAGAAGGAAGACGAGGCTCTCCACCTCTGTCTCCCTCGAAGGGTCCAGCCGCTGCCTTCGCAACAGCGGCCCTTCGCCCAAGCTGCTCCGAACCCTGCTAGGTTTAAAGTACCAGGTCAGCAGAGGTCGCAGCCCACCCCGAGTCCCCAGCCCAGGCAGGAGACGCGGGCGAGTTGGCCTAGAAAATCTCCGGTTCCGGCTGCAGCCCAGGCGCAACCAACCCAGAATTTCGGTCAGCAGTCGAGGAGGAAGAAGCGAGCGGCATGACAGCCCCTCCTTTTCCCCTCTGTGACAGAGCTGGAAGTTCTTTCCCCGGCTCGAAACGTGTTCCCGCTGCCTCGAGAGATGCCTCAACGTCATCCTCAAGTCCGCATAAAACACATGTCACATCTTTGTTGTTTGAATAAACCATTTTCCGCTGACGCATCCAGGCTTCGACCAAGGGCGCAGCTCAACAATATGGAAAGAAAAACAATAAACAGTCCGTTAACTATAAATCCCCTTCTGAGAGCAGCTACGGCCTCTCTCAAAAGGCGGATAATAAACGGGTCTGTGAAGGCACCACTGCCATGCACATGCGCAGTGCCGGTTGGGGCTTTAAGGGCACTACCGTCACGCGCATGCACAGTGCCGGCTGGGGTCGTGAAGGCTCCACCGTCACGCGCATGCACAGTGCCGGCTAGAGCTGTAAAGGACAGCCCGCCAATCCTTCCCCTTTTGAGAGCAGCTACGGCATCTCTCAAGAGGCGGATTATTGACGGGTCCGTGAAGCCACCGTCACGCGCATGCACAGTGACGGTGGGGACTGTTGAAATGGGGTACCACCGTGTTCAGACACTAGAGGGCCCCATAACACAACAAATAGAGTCTCAGAGGGTAAGATATGTGACATCTCCGCTGGCTCTAAGGAGCACACAGTGGAAGATGCTCACAACATCTGTTCGGGTTTTCAAGACAGTAACAGGGGGTTACAGACTCCAATTCGCTGTCACCCTCCCTCGTTTCTCGGGCATTTTGTATTCACAAGCCCGGGGAGAGTCAGCCCATATTCTAGAGAGAGAGATCCTCTCACTTCTAGAAAAGAGGGCTATATCAATCAATCAATCAATCAATCAATCAATGTTTATTTATATAGCCCAATATCACAAATGTTACATTTGTCTCAGTGGTCTTCACAGTGTGTACAGAATATCAGTATGACAATACGACACCCTCTGTCCTTAGACCCTCACATCGTACAAGGAAAAACTTCCAAAGAAAACCCAGTTTAAAGGGAAAAATGGGAGAAACCTCAGGGAGAGCAACAGAGGAGGGATCCCTCTCCCAGGACGGACAGACGTGCAATAGATGCCGTGTGTAAATTGAAAAGATAATACATTTGCAACATAGGTAGTCCAAATGTTTGGAAATGCATGTGTGTATAATAGGAAGATGAATCCACGAGGATATCCATCCAGGACCTATGATCCAGGACCACAGCCACGACTCAAGATCCAGCGCTCGCGATCCAGGACACAGGACCGCAGGATCATCCATGACTCCGGATCCCAGCGTATATAGACACCAAAAAGAAAGACATTTGGGGAAGCTGGGTTAATCGGAACATGAGGGTACACGGGTATAGACAGAGAGAAGGAAGAAGTAAGATGTCCCCCGACAAACTAAGCCTATATCAGCAAAACTAGGGGCTGAATCTAATCAGCCCTAACTATAAGCTTTATCAAAAAGGAAGGTCTTAAGCGCACTCTTAAAAACGGATTGGGTGTCTGCCGCCCGAACACAAACTGGAAGCTGATTCCACAAATGTGGAGCTTGATAAGAAAAGACTCTGGCTCCCATTGTACTTTTAAAGAGTCTAGGCTATATCTATTGTACCTGCCGAGCAGAGTCAGAGTGGCTTTTATTCCAAGTATTTCCTCGTTCCCAAACGAGGAGGGAACGGAATTCGGCCAATACTGGATTTGAGGATTCTGAACAGATATCTAAAAAGATACAAATTCAGAATGCTCACTCACACATCTCTGCTGCGTCTCGTGCGACAAGATGACTGGTTTACATCAGTCGACCTGAAAGACGCGTATTTCCACATCCCAGTATATTATCCACACAGGAAATATCTGAGGTTCGCATTTCAGGGGATCTGTTACGAATACAGAGTACTTCCCTTCGGCCTGACAACAGGGTATTCGCCTGGCGACCTACCTGGACGACTGGCTGCTTCTCGCACAGTCGGAGCAGGAGGCTGTTACGCAGACAAATGTCCTCGTAAAGCACCTGCTCAACCTGGGTTTCATAATAAACACAGAGAAGAGCATGTTGTGCCCCGCGCAGACTATACTCTTCCTGGGGTTACGCCTGAACTCGGTGCCCTTTTCAGCTCGCTTGTCAGCGGAAAGAGTGAAAGCTTTCAGAGCTTGTCTCGCTCAATTCCAGCTGCGCAAACATGTTCTCTTCAGAACATGCCTGTGGTTAATGGGGCTCATGGCGTCAGCCATCCTGGTCGTACGACTAGGACGCTTACACATGAGGGAGTTTCAGCGCTGGGTAGCCGCCTTAAAACTAAACCCCGCGCATCATGGCGCGCGGAGAGTAATGGTTACTGTGAAATGGGTAACGGCTCTCTCTGAGAGCGACGCACGTACCGGGTGTGTTGAACCTCGGGGCTGACCTACTGTCCAGAGGTGCACCACTTTATGCAGACTGGACTCTACATCCAAGGATTGTGAGCCAGCTGTGGGTGCGTTATGGTAGAGCCACGGTGGACATCAAAAGAAAATGCTCAATGTCAGCTGTTCTTTTCGATGCGCGACTTAAATGCACCGTTAGGCGTGGACGCACTCGCACACGTTTGGCCTTCGGGCGTGCTGTACGCGTTCCCACCCCTGGCTCTGATTCCCCAAACTCTGGCCAGAGTGAGGGAACAACGCCACACACTTATCCTGATAGCTCCGCACTGGCCCGCTATGTACTGGCTGGCGGAGATTTATCAGCTGCTGTGCGGGCAGCCATGGCAGCTCCCACTATGCAGGGACATACTGTCTGCTTAGCCTTATGGGCCTGGCCCGTGAGTGGTACAACCTGAATACAGAGTGTTGTTGAAGCCCAACCCTGTCCTTATACTCAAGGGGGTTGGGTCATGTACCCCAATGGACATTGAGGCATTTCCTCCGCCGCTGGGTCCCTCCGGGGAACAGCAGCTGGATTTGCTGTGTCCAGTTCGTGCTTACGCACCTGTTGGACAGATCAGGGATGCTTGTCATAATGACCAACTCCTGGTGTCCTGGGCTAACCCTTATAAGGGCAAGCCTGTTACTAAGCAACGGCTCTCCCACTGTCTTGTGGAAGCAATTGCTTTGGGGCCCATACGAGTCAGAGTTCGCAGGCACCCTCGGGTCCGCGAGCTCTTTCGACTCAGGGTCTGGCTGCATCCTGGGCTCTGTCCAGGATGTCTCCCATCCAAGACATCGGTGCAGCGGCGAGCTGGTCCTCGCCGCTCACTTTTGTCCGCCTCTTAACAGGCTGGGCGTTCTGCTCCCGGTGTGACTCAAGCAGTGCTGGGCACCTGGTTGAGTCAAAGCTCTACCTGTTGAGTTCTGGTTGGTTTGGTGATTTTCGAGATAAGCTCGTCTGGCAATACGGGAGCTACAATTTCCCATAGTGAGACATTGAACGGAGTGTTATGAATGAGAACTATAGGTTACTTACGTAATCCCTCAGAGTAACATGAAGTGAGATGTCTCACCAGACGGCCCTCCTTGCTATGGTGAAGCGAGAAGAGGTGCTTATTTTGAATGACGCATGCGTCATGGCGCAGGCTACTTATAGGGGGTGATTTCCCCTGACGTTGACGTCAAGATCACCATCCAATCAGGATTGGCGTAATGAGATTGATGTTTCTGTTTGCTCCGCGATGAGGCGCATCCCATAGTGAGACATCTCACTTCATGTTACTCTGAGAACTGGGGTTACGTAAGTAACCTATAGTTTTCTTGTTCCAGCATGTTACAGCATGTCACTTTGTTTTTGACACTTTAAAATACTGCGATCCTACTAAAATGCTGTACAAATCAGATGTATTATGTAATAAAGAAACATTTTCCCAGTAAAAAAATGTGTATTGAAAAAAATAAAAAGTTTCCTTTATTATTCAATATCGCGATAAATACCGTACCGTGGACTTGTTATCGCGATATTATCGTACCGTGAGTTTTTGGTATCGTTACATCCCTACAAGAGACTATACAAAATTATGTGTGAAGAGAAAGTGAGGCTTTTTGAGGCTTGAAGGCTTGGAGGCTTGGAGGCTTGAGAGCTTGGGGGAAGTTTTCTGAGGCCCAAGCCCTATTGCTTTTGTATTTTGACCTTGTGTCCTTGTTATGTTTTATGGATTATACATACATATGTATTCTATTCCTTTAAATTGAATATTTAAAATACAAATTAGCTAAATAAACACAATTACACTGCGCTAAACAGCCGTGAACCTAAATAGTATGTAATTATATCTAAAACCACAAGATGTTAATTACCTGTACTCGGTGCACCATATTGTCTGTTCTCTCTGTAAACCTCATGTCTCTTTAAATATCCTTGTGTCAGCATCTCACGTTTTGGGCGTGCTCTCTTCTGACCATATTTGGAAGTACATGTTCCTACAGGTTCAACATCCACCGTCTTGCTGCGGCTGAAGCTGGACCCTCCTCGAGAATTCCGAGTGGCTAAGCTAATTAGAGGCTAGGCTAATTAGCGTATCAGTATTATGTGCTGTAGCTCATTGTGTGGATTTTTATTCAGCTCGTCAGTCGGGCAGTTAATAACAGTGTGCCATGTCTGGATTTTGTTTACAGTTTCCCCAATGTATTCAACTTCAGTAAAGCTGACATCGGTGCCGGAGTTTCTTTAAAAGTGTTTAACTGGATGGATAGCTAGCTCGGTGATAGTGAGACCTTCACAGCGACACAGAGGATGAATACTTCAGTGGATACAGGGTCGGCGTCATGGGGGGTAATTCGCGGGCTATGCCCCCCCAAATGAGTCACTGTGCCCCCCCAACGCAGGGTGGGCAAGCCTTGCCACTTTGCCGTTTTTTTCTTTTTTTAATCATATAAGTGAAAACGTTTCCACTAAAGGTTTTTTGTGTGAAATACATCAGAAATAAAGAATACAAATATAAAACACAGCCTGAGGTGTGCTCACTGCTGCTCTCTGATTGGTGTGTTGCTTGACCAATGACCCCCAACCTTTTTTTTGTTATCATTATGTGGCTGTGTGTTTAGATGAGAGCCCAGTGGCGATCTGTTCATCTGTTATACTGATTATACAGTAAAGCCATCGAAAATAATATGATATACAGTACAAGTACATGGGTCTCTGTGTTTCATTCAAGCTCTGTGTGTGTGTGGCACGAGCGCATTTTGTGAGTGTGCGAGCGGTAACGTGGAATGTTGTTGTTAGCATCTGGTTAGCTAGCTATGCTAACGGATATAAAGGGCTGTTTCTACACCAAGGTGGAGGAGAGTCCTCTCCTGTCAGACTGAGAGGATCTTATAACGTCAGCTCAGTGAGGTAAAGGACTCTCTCAGTGTTTAGATAGTTAACTTTAGTGTAAGTTATCTCAGTGGGTCTCAAACGGTTTGGTCACCATTTATGTAAGTATTTTCGAGGAATACCTTTATATCATCATTATAGTTATTAAAGAGAGAATAAATGAAAAACGGGTATGAAATCTTGAATAGGACAGTAACACAAGAATACAGTTTAAAAGGGGAATGATTAGTAACATTTCCATAAAGAAAAAGTAAATCTGTGTTCAGAAACAGGTCTGTTTCATATGGATGCTGAGAGATGTAGGCTATCCATAGGTCTCTTCATTTTGCTCTCAAAGTGCACCAGATTGATGCTTTTAACTTCAATATTTAAAAAATAATCTTCCCGGGGAAGCATGCCCCCAGACCCTTCTAGAGGAGGTTAGGTCCACCCCCACCTAAAACATGTTCACATGGATAGGATACTAAATACATTTGCACACTTTTTATATGATGGCCTATGTCCATATCAAATCAAATCAAGTTTTATTTATATAGCACATTTTTCAACGATTTTTGGTCGAGCCAAAGTGCTGTACATAATAACCTACAGTAAAGACACTTTACAGCAAATACTACAGCACAGTTTATGCAGAATATCAGTATGAGAAAACGACACCCTCTGTCCTTATATGTTTCTGTTTCGGTGGTCGTGCCACAACCGTGCATGTATGCACAAGTCATAGGTGCGCTATACAATAGCACTACCTGCAATGTGTGTGAAAGACAATAGACTTTACAGCATGTTTTTTAAATTGAAGTTGCGTTGGTGTTTGTGTGTTGGTTGTTGACGGCAGTGTGTGCCCCCCCTTGGTAAATGATTTCCCCCCCATTCGATTTGTTCTAGAGCCGATCCTGAGTGGATACATGTGACTTATACACCGAAGTGACATATATAACGACACGTCTTTTGACAAGAGCGACTCATACTCAGTTGCGACTTGTAGTCCAGAAAATACGGTAATATAACAAGAAACACATTTATAAAATACTTGTAGGCTATGCTGCTTTTGGTTTGTAAAAAAATACATTTAGGTTTTGCAATTCCACCTTTTTATTCACCTGCTGTTTTGACACAGTATTGTTCAGTTCTGTTTGAAAGGACTATTTTTGTTCACAGAACCAGTAATCCTACAGCAGGAACCAACTGCATGGCCCGTCTGTCTGTCATTAAGATATTGTTGTATTGTAACAAGGCAGCTTAGCAAATCCAGAACAATTCTGTACAAGCTGAGCCTCAATTGCGATGCATAAATGTCAAAATGTTAGTTTCAGCCTTACCTCACCATTCACATAGAGCGATCTTATAAAGGTTGACAAATTATTCATTTGGGGGAGAAACCATCCTAATTTAAACCATTATGATCAAAATGAGTCTTGAAAGTTAGTTATGTTCCATGTTGCTCACAACAAATCAAATGTTCAACATACCGTAACTGTAGTTAATGTGAACACAAATGAGTTTAGCTAAAGAGTAGTTTAGTTTGTTCAATAACAACTGATGGTAATTAAATAAATGAGGCAGAATGTTGCCATTGGAAATAGCCCAGGGGCAAAATAAACTATAAGGAACAACCAAAACTGTAATGAGACGATGGTGAAAGCTGTTAAAAAATGCAATGGTTTATATACTGCTGCCACAAAAACAGCAGGCCAAGCTAAAACCGTCCTATTAAAAAACTGATGTTAGCATTCAAACAGTAACAAAGTAAATCAAGTAAAAGAGTTAAGCTCTTTCTCTCACACATGTAATAATGATATTTTAAAGCATTGGAGCTGTGATTTACTGTGGGAAGAATTGACAGTAAAGAGCATATTCAGTAGATTGTGGTGGATTGATTCACCTTTTGATTTGTATACAAATAACTTCATTTTGTGTCACATAAGTGTGAATTTATATACACTATACATAAAATATATGTATGCATGTGTGTCAGTCTTCTGGGTATTCTGTACAAGTGAGTCGGCCAGGTTGCAGTGTTGATTAATTTACTTCAGCTGAAACAATCTAAATGTAAATTGGACCTCTCTATCTGTGTCTCCCAGACTATAATGAGAAGAGAATTTAAATGACCTGGTTGCTTTTTATCCATTCCGATGCAAAGTTGAAATTTAAAGAGAAACGACTTCTGTGTAAACAAAAATAAATGATGTAAAGGAATGGGGAGTAAACTCACAGGTTTTTGCTGGAGACTTAAACAATACAAAGTTTTGTTGGAATGGTCATACATAGTAAGCGTTTTTCAACGGTTTGAGTAGAACTGTGCCAGGATCAGCTGTTTCAAAAGCACAACATGTTGTAGCTTCTGAGAGAAACTACCAGGACTTTAGACTCTCTTGATTAAATATATGTTGTGACCAAAAACAAACAAAATTCTCATATTTCAATTCCATTTTGAGTACACATAACCAACTAGGGGCAGCTTCAAACCCAGTTATAAGGCGCATTCACACTGCGGTACTTTTCCCACAAAGGTTCATGCGAACTTAGTTCATGCGAACTCTTTAGTTCGCATGAACTAAGTACAGATCGCGTTCACACCGGAAAAAGTCCCCGGGGGTGGATTAGGCAAATGAAGCCGCTGACGTCACTTCTTCTTCTTCTGCTTTGGGTTTACTGGCAGGCCGCAAACCACTTCACGGCGTATACTGCCGTCCAAAGTCCCCGGCCGGAAGTCCCCGGAGTTGGGGACTGGCTTCAGTAGAAGCTGCTGGGAGTCCCAGCAGCTTCAACTGAAGCCTTCCGAGTAAATCGCCAGAACGCCGACACTCTTTTGGGAGTTTTACGGAGCGTGGTTTGCAATCCGCCCAGCCAATCAGAAATATAGCTCTTTTCTCAAAAAAGAGGGGGTAAAAAGGTTTGCATGAACTAATTTTAGTACCGGCTCTTTTTGGTGTGAACTAAGTTCGCATGAACCTTTGTGGGAAAAGTACCGCAGTGTGAATGCGCCTATAGTTATCTTGGTACTAACTTCCCTGGTTAAAATGCAACTCTTACAGTGTCTTGTGTTTCTGATTTGTATTAAAGGAGACACTTTTGTTTCAAAGAAGATTAATTATGCTCATTTTTTTTATTTCGATCACACTCCTTAATCATGGTTTGTGTGTTGACCAGACCATACGGACAGAAAGCTAGTCCATTATGAGTGAGTTATTATGTTGTTGCCTGCAATTCTTCTTTTTCCTTAGTATTTGTTTGAGAGGACCAAACCCTTACCGATGTCATCCACATGCCAGTCAGGTAGAATAAAGCACCCCAAAGTACTCAATATAATGGAGAAATTCATCAAAGGACACAAAGAAGGGCATGATAGCTGCGACATGTTATCGTAAGACAAAAAGAAAAGTAAAATAACATTTGCTGTATTTGCTGCAAATGCCTGCATTTGTTTGATGCTGTTTTGTTGAATGACTGATGCCTACATTTTGGTGAAGAGGGTGACCAGATCTGTGAATTTGCAGAATTGCTGTCCCCAACTCTGCCTAGATTGGATATAAGTTGTTGATTTAGGAGACTTTAATAACCCTTTCTTGAACATCCCAGTTGGTTTCTCTGCCTCCATCTGAAAGAGGGCTGTTAAATATGTTTTTATTGGAATAGCCTGTGCTGAGTGAGTGAACTCTGAGTGACTGTTGCTTAGGAGGTTGAGGGTGAGAAAAGTTAATGTAGCTTTATTGCTTCAGTTGTTTTGATGGAGCTGCTTTAAGTGATCTTTAAGTACTGTATAACATGGCATTTAAAGATGCTTTTTTATCATTAACTAATATATTTATGATTACAAACAATCCCTGAGTTGAGTTAAAGCATGGAAACATCTGAAATTTTGAATGAACATTTAGGCCCCTCAAAAAAAATGAAGGACTCAAGGGCAAAACATTTACTTGGAGACGCGTAGAAGAAAAAAAGGATAATGGTAGGTGATTGTTTGTTCCATTGAATTAATCTGTTATGTTTTACCATTACAATCCTGTTTTTGATCAATCAAAACAGTAACAAGCTGGCTAACATAGATAAATGCAAAAATACCTCCATTTTTTCATTATAATATTTGAGAGACACTTCTGCTGCTCCAAGAGCAACTACAACATAAGCCGACACAAAGTTGTCAGAAATGTCGGGGCAAATACTACTTATCAGTTTGATTTGGTGGTTGTGCTGGCAGTGTTTAAGGGCCACAAACACTTTTTTAAGACACAGCAGAATCTTAGAGCCAATCCTAAGTGACTCTGTTTGTTGTTGACTAGATGTTAGGCTGTCACAACACATACCACATGGAATCCTTTTTTACAGCACTTTCACTTTTCAGAAATATTCTGGCATCTATTTTGGAAATGTTGTCAATAGATCACTTGCCATCAAGCTGATGTCTTTAGTGATTTAGGTGTACATGTTCTTGAGCTGCTGAGTAAATCTGGACAACAGATCAATCTTTTGAAGTTGATGTCTTGTTTTTGTCGTCCTCTTCAGTCTCGAAAATGTTGCAATGACTTTTAAAACAATTATCATTGTCAGTTTCCAGGTGTCCCAGATCACTTGGTTATGTAGGCCAAATTCAGCCATCAAAACAGTTAATGTTTGCAGAAAGAGGTTGTGTGTTGGTCTTGCAATAGAATGACACCATCTTTAATCGCACACCCTTGTGATTAGCCTGCTTTAGCTTTTAACGGCACTGATGAGAGCCCTCCTCCTCTGACTGGGGTCGTTTGACTCTGGTTTGCTAATAAATTGCAGCTGCTCTATGCTCCTCTCTCTGTGGGAAGAGACTATGAATTCACTTCATTAAAATTCCACCCAGGAAGATGACACCTTTTATTTAAGGTCTCCCATTCTCTCCCTCCCCCCTCCCTCTTTCTCTCTTTCTGTCATGCACTCTCTCTCTACTCTTTTTTTTTTACACAGGGGAGATTGATTTGAATTTGAATTTTCTGGCACAATGTCACTGTGTCTGTTTGTGAAATGAGGTCAAGGAGCTCAAGCTGTTTTACAGGATCAATACGAGGGGATGTAATGTGATAAAGGCAAAATGCTTGTCTTCCAATAGAAACATCGGCAAATATACAGCACTGATGTAACTAAGGTCTAAACTTGCCTTTTCTTTCAATTCAAGCCTTATTTCAGCCATCTATTATTCAGATATCAGAAGGGCAGAATGTTTTAATAACCAAAGCCAGAGAAAGGGAACACAGTGTGCTTCTTACCTTCATCATGTCAAGCGGTTAAAGCTCAACCTCTGGTCTGTGTGTGAGTTGTTTATTGAAAAAGACATGCTCAACTAAGCTTCAGATAGCATCTGGTGGATTCACCTAATACTGACTTCATGAGGCTTTCAACTCCCGGTTGACATTTCGGTAATTCTCACAATGTTACACAGAGTTGTGATCATTCTCGATTGGCTTTGTCTCTCATTAAATCTGATCCCAGCTTACTCTTTTTTTTCTATGCCGTTACATTATTAAGTTGTTTACAGGTTACAAGGTATTCCAATTTGTTTGCTTATATCAAGTAAACACATGTTAACACCATTTTACGTAAGAAGTAAAAGCTTGTTCAATTATACTTTGTTAGAAATGTATTCATGTACAAAAACCTGAATACAGCCCCATGTATGTCTCTCGTATGTTTTGATTTTTTTTTCTTTTTGAATAACTTTGGAACTTGGAGTGTGCTCTATAAGGTATTATCATTTCTTTACTATTGAAGTTTCATACAACCAGGACCCTAACTGAGAGATAACATAAGATGCATACAATTACGCATGAAACAATGACATAAAATCGCTGCAAAGTATAAACAAATACGCTCATTAATGTGACTATTACGATAAATATTTTTCTTGATTTTAGTGAAAGACAGTGCTTAACAGTCTCATTAACAGCAATAACTTAATAGTTCAATTTATCTGAAAAATATCAAGGCTTTTCAATAACAGACAATTTTAGAGAAATATAAAAAGCAGCAGATAAGAAATGAAGCTCAGCGTAAGTTCAACCAGGAAGACCATCTTTACTCTTCATTTACTATTCCCATGTAACTACTCTCTCCTCTCAATAAGTGATCGGGGGCGTCACTCTCCAGCTTAACCAATCACTTCGCTCTATTCCCAAGAGCCTATCATAGCGCTCTGCCAAACCTTTTAAGTCTACTCTCCCCCCTCTGACAGCTGTCATTTCAGGTGACTCTACGCAACCCTCCTCCACCCCTTTTCACCTCCTCTCCCTCTGAATCCAGGGTCAAGCTAAACCACTCCTCTTCAGACCGACCCAACTATCCATTCACCACCACCAGTGTCTAGACCCCAGGGGGGTTTCATCGGATCGGTTCTACCCTCCCGAATGATACTTCCTGCACAACGGGGCCTAATCGCCAAAATCACCATTACATTCATTTGTGTATCTCTGCAATAAATATGTATTCTTACATCAAAACCGTTTCTCCTGATTGAAAGAATGTTGTCTGACATCACTGATTGCAAGGAAATGATAGAGATTAGTGACAATTGTTTGATAAGGGCCTGTATATTGCACATGTTGTGGAATCCTCTTGATTGATTGGTAGGTGTTACAGCTCTTGAAATTGATAAATAAAGAGAACCACAGTGTGTTTCCAAAATGGTACCCCATTTATTCCAGTGAACATTTTTCAGTTGTTTGAATTGTTGGGCCAGTACTGTATGTCTTTGCAGATGTTATGGACCTAATTGCTGAAATTCCAAGTGTTTTTGATCCTAAAAAATCTATTCAATAAATTAGGGTGATGATGAAGATGATGAGATAACAAATTAAATCATGGATTCAGTAAAGAGGAAAGAAAATAAAGCTAAACAAAATGCTTTTAGAAAACATGAAACTCATGTTCTCCTTCTTCCATCTCCCTGTGTATCCACACCAATCCATGTGTTCTCCAGATGCTGGTTTGATAGGAACACTTAGAGATGAAGAACACTTTCTTCTTTAGACCTCGGCTGATGTCTTCCTCAGTTTGGAGTGCAATCACTGAGAGGTTGTCTGACAATGTTATAATGTGAATACTGAGCACCAGCCTATACTTTCATAATTTTTAACCACAAAACAAGATTGAACAGGACAGAGATGGGCCACAAAATATCCTGGGCGCTGCTGTTTGATCTCTCCAAAAAAAAACAACACCCAAAGTCTTGTTTGAAGCATCAATTACTCCACCATATAAAAGTGTTGTAATACAACATACAGTACAGAGGATTTCACTGTTCTTAAAGACTTACTAAGTCGTTTTCGGGCGGACAGCTTGGGGGCAAAGCAGAGGCCGAGAAGGGGGACTCGGGCGGACAGCCCGGGGGCAAAGCAGAGGCCGAGAATGGGGACTCGGGCGGATGGCCCGGGGGCAAGGCAAAAGGGCAGGTAAGTCCGCGGCGGGGAAACTCAGGGGGCCGAAGACAGGGGTGAAGGCCTCGATGGGGTAACTTAGGGGGCCGGGCTCGACGGCCAAGGCAGCAGCTGGGAAAGTCAGGGGGCCAGGCTCGAGGGCCAAGGCACTGGCTGGGAAAGTCAGGGGGCCGGGCTCGAGGGCGAAGGCCGCGGCAGGGGAACTTAGGGGGCCGGGCACAAGGACGGGCAGGAAGGCAGTGACGGGACAGCTCCGGAGGACGGGTAGGAAGGCGGCGATGGGACAGCTCTGGAGGAGGGGCAGGAAGGCGACGACGGGACAACTCCGGAAGACGGGCAGGAAGGTGGCGACGGGACAACTCCGGAAGACGGGCAGGAAGGTGGCGACGGGACAGCCCCGGAGGACGGTCAGGAAGGCGGCGATGGGACAGCTCCGGAGGACGGGCAGGAAGGCGGCGACGGGACAGCCCCGGAGGACTAGGCCAGGTGTCACAGTTTGCTTTCTCACTCACCTATTTTCTGCATTAACTTTCCTTAGTCACCTGGTAGTCACACCCTGTCTCTCTCTCACTCTGTTGCACCCATCAGCTCCATTAGTATTTAGGCCCACTTCACTTTCACCTCAGTGCCAGATCGTACTTTGCAGCATGCCAGTCTTTCCCGCATTACCCTTCAGATTGCTCTCCCGGTTTCGACCCTGCCTGTCCCTGATCAGCCTGCCTCGCCTGCTCCCTGACCCGTGCTGTACCTGCGACTCCCGTCCTGCTTTCTCCTGGAACCCTCGCCTGTCCCCGACCAGCCCTTTGCCTACTATCTGCCGTTTTGTCTCCTACCAGCCTATTGCCATCAATAAAGCTGATTACCGACTATCCCTGGTTTCCCGTGTTCTGCACTTTGGTCCTCAGCTCGTTTGTGACAGAACGATCTGGCCAGAAATGGACCAAGCAAACACCGGGTCTCCTAGAGACCGCTTTGAAAGGGTTGAGGATGCCATCCAAAGACAGGAGGTCACGATAGCTACCTTAGCTACCGAGACCCACCAGACAACCTCAACCCAGGGACAAATGCTGGATTACCTTACCTCCCAGATGCAACAGATGGGCGCCACGGTACAACAGCTAACTGCTACCATGGCTGCTACCGCCCCTCCGCCCGCAGCTCCGATGCCCGCCTGCAGCCCCACACCTTCGCCTCCGAGGCGGCTCGTGTAGCTTTCACCGTTAATCATCTGACGGGAAGAGCCCGGTTATGGGGAACTGCAGAGTGGGAGCAGCAGACGTCAGCCTGCGCCTCTTTTGCTGCATTTTCCGCGGAGATGCGGAAGGTGTTCGGTTCCGTTCGTCTGGGTCCCGACGCTGCCGGGGGTCTGCTGAGTTTGAGCCAGGGTTCCGGCACGGTGGTGGATTACGCTCTTGACTTCCGCACCAGCAGCCGCCGCAGCAGCTGGAACGAGCCGGCGCAGTGTGACGCATTTCTGAGAGGATTAGCGGATTATATGAGAGATGAGCTGGTTTCCTATGATCTCCCTGCTTCCTTGGATGGGTTGATTGAGCTCACCTCTCGGATTGACAGACGAATCCAGACCTGGAGAGGAGAGCAACAGACAGTCGAAATCTCCCAGAAACCGGAAGTTGTTGTCGCGAGCAGCGGCCCGCCGCTCGCGACAACAACTTCCGGTTTCTGGGAGATTTCGACTTCCGGTTTCGGCGGAGAATTCCCATTCCTACTCTGACTCACGGTACGGGGAGGCCGAGCCCATGCAAGTGGGTCGTACCAGTCTTACCTCTGAGGAGAGGGAGTTACGTCGAAGAGGTAATCTTTGCCTTTACTGTGGTCAGGCTGGACATATGGTTTCCCGTTGTCCGGTAAAAGGCAGAGCTCATCAGTAATGGGGAGTATACTGGTGGGCCAAACCTCTGAGCTGATCCCCAATCTAAGACCCTTGTGCCATGCTCAACTCCTCCTGACAGGCAAATCTCAGGCTCTGGCTGTTTTTATCAACTCCGGATCAGATGTCAGCATCATTGACGAGGAGCTCGCACTACAGCTGGGCATCCAACAGGTTCGGTTGCTCCAGCCGGTACCGGCTAATGCTTTGGATGGTCACCTACTGGGAACAGTGACACACCAGACGACGCCGGTACATATGCTCATGTCGGGGAACCACCATGAGACAATCCAGTTTCATGTGCTACGGTCCCCCCAAATCCCTCTGATTTTGGGCTATCCGTGGCTCCGCCGCCACAACCCAAACATTGACTGGGCAACTGGGTCTATCTTAGGTTGGAGTTCCTCCTGTCATCAGGTTTGCCTCAAGCAGGCTTCCACACCTCAACTATCTGTGGATATGAACCTGGTTCCGGATGTTACTGGGGTTCCGGCAGAATATTTGGACTTTAAGGAGGTTTTTAGCAAGGCTAAGGCGACATCTCTCCCACCTCATCGGCCCTATGACTGCGCCATTGAGCTACATCCAGGAGCAGTTCCACCCAAGGCCTGGTTGTACTCGCTTTCGGCACCAGAGAGGAAGTCCATGGAGACTTACATCAATGACTCTCTGGCTGCAGGAATTATTCGTCCTTCCACATCACCCGCAGGAGCAGGTCTTTTTTTTGTGGCGAAGAAGGACAAGACCCTGAGACCCTGCATTGACTATCAGGGCCTGAACGACGTCACGGTGAAGAATCGTTATCCCTTGCCACTCATCTCGTCAGCATTCGAGTTACTACAGGGGGCTACAATCTTCACTAAGCTGGATCTACGAAACGCGTATCACCTGGTACGAATCCGTGAGGGGGACGAATGGAAGACCGCCTTCAACACCTCTTCAGGACATTACGAGTACCTGGTGATGCCATTTGGACTTACCAATGCCCCTGCAGTTTTCCAAGCATTGGTGAACGACGTACTCCGGGACATGTTGGATCGTTATGTTTTTGTTTATCTGGATGATATTTTGATCTTTTCAAGGAACCTCAAGGAACACGACCATCATGTCCAGACGGTCCTCCAGAGACTTCTGGAGAACTCGCTGTTCGTCAAGACGGAGAAGTGCGAGTTTCACACTTCCTCGGTCGCCTTTCTCGGCTACATCGTGGGTCAAGGAAGTGTGGAGATGGATCCTTCTAAGGTTTCTGCGGTTACTTCGTGGCGGGTCCCTGATTCCCGGAAGGAGCTGCAGCGTTTCCTGGGATTCGCCAACTTTTACAGACGGTTCATCCGTGGCTACAGCACCGTGGCCGCCCCGCTCACCGCCCTGACCTCGTCCAAGGTGACGTTCCGATGGTCCCCTGCAGCCGAGGAGCCTTTTCAGGACCTCAAGGGCCGATTTACATCGGCTCCTATCCTGCAGGTACCAGATCCTGCTGGTCAGTTGGTGGTGGAGGTGGATGCTTTTGACGTTGGGGTGGGGGCCATCCTGTCGCAACGTTCTGGGGAGAACCAGAGGCTCCATCCCTGTGCTTTCTTTTCGAGGAGATTGAGTCCGGCGGAGAGGAACTATGACGTGGGGAATCGGGAGCTTCTAGCAGTCAAGTTGGCATTGGAGGAGTGGCGACACTGGCTTGAGGGGACAGAACAACCATTTCAGGTTTGGACCGACCATAAGAACCTGGAATACATCAGGTCGGCCCAAAGACTGAATCCCCGACAAGCCAGGTGGTCGTTATTTTTTACCCGGTTTAATTTTTTCCTCTCCTACCACCCGGGCTCCCGCAACGTTAAGGCCGACGCTTTGTCCCGGCAGTTCGAGAGGGGGGGAGACAACTGGGGTATTCCGGACACTATTCTCCCTGCTCCTCGGGTGATCGGCGTCCTCACTTGGGAGATTGAGGAGAGGGTTAAGACCGCTTTGGTGGACCAACCCGGTCCGAGTTCTTGTCCTCTCAACCGTTTGTTTGTGCCTCAGGTTTTGAGGGCTGAGGTGCTTCAGTGGGCTCACAGATCCAGACTTTCCTGCCACCCTGGAATTCAACGTACCAAGGGGAGGGTTCTAGAACGGTTCTGGTGGGCCACGCTGGAGGCTGACACTCGGGAGTTTGTGAACGCCTGTCCTGTGTGCAATCGGCACAAACCATCTCATCAAGCGCCAGCGGGACTCCTTCATCCATTACCGGTCCCACGTCGCCCTTGGTCACATATTTCATTGGACTTTGTGACTGGTCTACCACCGTCCCACGGACATACTGCCATCTTGACGGTGGTAGATCGGTTTAGTAAGATGGCTCATTTCGTACCCCTGCCTAAGATCCCGTCAGCTAAGGAGACGGCAGAACTGATTCTTATCCACGTTTTTCGCATTCACGGACTGGCGACTGATGTGGTTTCTGACCGGGGGCCCCAGTTCACCTCTGTGTTTTGGAGGGAGTTTTGTGAACTGATCGGGGCGACGGTCAGTCTCACCTCCGGGTTCCACCCACAGGCCAATGGCCAGACCGAACGGAAGAATCAGGAGATGGAGACCACTCTCCGCTGCATGGCTTCCGATCATCCCACAACCTGGTCAAAACAACTCCTGTGGGTGGAGTATGCCCACAACACCCTCATCAGTTCCGCTACTGGTCTTTCCCCTTTTCAGTGTGCATACGGTTTTCAACCCCCATTGTTCTCTGCATTGGAGAAGGAGGTTACCTGCCCGTCTGTCCAGGCCTTCATCAGACGTTGTCGGAGGACTTGGAGGCAGGCTCGAACAACTCTGCTTCAGTCTGCTAACCGGTACGCCACATCAGCGAACCGCCGACGCACCAAGGCACCTGTGTACCAGGTAGGCCAGAGTGTGTGGCTTTCCACTCAGAACATTCCCCTTCGGGTGGAGTCTAAAAAGTTAGCACCCAGGTTTATTGGACCCTTCGAGATTGTCAAGGTCATTAACCCCGCAGCAGTTCGACTGAGTTTGCCCCGGAACATGAAGATCCATCCCACCTTCCACGTTTCCAGGATTAAACCTGTCCGGGAGAGTCCTATGATTCCCGCCGCCCCTCCACCACCACCCCCTAGGATGATCGATGGGGGCCCTACCTACACCCTTCGTCGTCTACTCCGTTCCCGTCGCAGAGGAAGAGGGGTTCAATATTTGGTGGACTGGGAGGGCTATGGTCCCGAGGAAAGGCAGTGGATTCCTGCTCGCCATATCCTCAACCCTCAACTCATCCGAGACTTCCACCTGCGTTACCCGGAGCAGCCTTCTAGGACCCACGCTCAACCAGGCGTTAAGCCAGGGGGCATTCGTCCGCTACAGACCAGAGGCTTCGTCGAGGGGGAGGGGGAAGCGTCATCAGTCGAGGAGGACGAGGATTTCCAGGAGGGAGAAACCGAGAGAGCATTCTCAGATGAGTATTAGCCTTTCCCCATACCTCCACCTTCCACCCTTTGTCTGTAGGGTTTTTGTCTATTCTTCTTAGATATATATATATATATAGTTTTTTTTTTTTTTTTTTTCTCTTTTTCTCCTAGAAATTTTCTTAGACGTCAGGAGCCGTCCATTAAGGGGGGGGTTCTGTCACAGTTTGCTTTCTCACTTACCTATTTTCTGCATTAACTTTCCTTAGTCACCTGGTAGTCACACCCTGTCTCTCTCTCACTCTGTTGCACCCATCAGCTCCATTAGTATTTAGGCCCACTTCACTTTCACCTCAGTGCCAGATCGTACTTTGCAGCATGCCAGTCTTTCCCGCATTACCCTTCAGATTGCTCTCCCGGTTTCGACCCTGCCTGTCCCTGACCAGCCTGCCTCGCCTGCTCCCTGACCCGACCCGTGCTGTACCTGCGACTCCCGTCCTGCTTTCTCCTAGAACCCTCGCCTGTCCCCGACCAGCCCTTTGCCTACTATCTGCCGTTTTGTCTCCTACCAGCCTATTGCCATCAATAAAGCTGATTACCGACTATCCCTGGTTTCCCGTGTTCTGCACTTTGGTCCTCAGCTCGTTTGTGACACCAGGCAAACAAAGTCAAAACTAGGCAAGGCAAGACAAAACATACAGTCGCTCAGAACATAAACCCTTCCAACAACGTCAAGAATCTCACAAAGACTAACAGAAAAAGCAGAACCTAAATGCACACAGGATTAATCAAACAAACAAGACACAGAAAACACAGGGGCACAAGGTGAACACAATCGGGTAATCAGGCAGGAGGGAACACAGAGACAGGAAGCAACAGACAAGACGGGGGGTGTACACTTTTCAAACTAAAACAGGAAAACAAAGACAGATCTAGACAAAATAAAACAGATCGTGACATCTATGTTAGTATTTTTTATTTTTTTTTACTTAAAGAAACGGACAAACATTGAGTTTTGGACCACTGTGAGGATTAATACTATTCCAATAGACATGCCACACAATCGTTCTCCAGTACACTGTGTTCTATTCACCAAATGTTCCTATTTGGTGCCACCCTAATTAAGGCAAGATAGCTGGGAATTTTGCTGAATGCTTTGAAGCAATGCTTTAAGCTAGATGCCTACATCAGCATTACAATACGCTCAAGGACAAAGATTACATGCTAATAATTGGCGGTAATGAAAATGAAAATGTTCATAATTATCATTATTATCATATTTACAGTGCTTGAATGCTAAAATGTGCCTATTAGCAATGAACAAGTAGACTTGAGGCTAATAATGTGATTTTGCAGCTATAAACCAAATTGAGTGAATGGATCTCCAAAGTTATCACAATTCTTCCTGAAAGTTAACACAATTTGTCAAAACCAAGTATTATAGCTGTCCATCCAATAGTGAGCAACATATTTCACCCAAAAAAATCTGAACTTGCTGAATGCACCAAAGGAATCATCCTCAATGTATAGAACAACTAATGTCATCAAAACATGTTGTGCCCAAGAATATATAGAAGTAGTTCAATGGATACAAATGTTTACTCATCTGTTGCACTAGATTTAGAGACAAGGTTTCATTCAGAGTCATGAGGATGGTTGGCACCACAGATGTTTGTCCCAAATGTCATGGAAATCCATTAATGTCTCTTGAGGTACTTTGACCTTGAATGAAGTGCTATACTGATTGGCTGACATTGTCACACCTATGGTCACGCTGTTGGCATAGCTAACATAGCACCAGGAATTAACTTGCATGAATGCTTTCTGTGCCCAGGTAACAGCTTGAACAAGGTAACAACATCTTCAATTCAAGCCAGCACTATCTCAACAGTACACACTGGCTTAACATACTTATCTGCCTATTTCAGTTTTAAAGGGCTCCTATTATACTATTTGTAGGCATATATTATAGGTCTCAGATATATAGAAAAATATAAAAAACATGTCTATGAAGTGTTTTCCTCAAAATATCAAACAGATTACCCATACCAGTCTATTTCAGTCCTGTTAGAGAAGAGCTGATTCTGGGTCCGTAGCTTTACAAGAAAAAAAAGGGATTTGTTTATTCAACACAGTCTCACTCCCTGATCGTCCAAGAGCGATGCTTGGTCAGGGTCCTTTGGCGTGCAGTTGTGATGCATCGAGTCTCCTTCAGCTTCATAAACGGACGCAAAGAGCTTTCAACTCGTATTTGACGCTCAGGGAAGCACCGCATCCGTCCATATCGGCGGCAGTTAAAGGCAATGAGCGTCCATTCCCATTGGATGATGGAGAAATGTACACCCTAGGGATGTAACGGTTCACAAACATTTCAGTTTGGTACGTACCTCGGTTTTTAGGTCACGGTTCGGTAAGTTTTCGGTACAGCAGAAAAAATGATCACATAACATAAAATATTTTTTGGGGTTTTTTAATTATTATTAAACTGTGAATAATGTATTCACTCAAATAAATATAAAATATAATAAAATAGACATTAAGGTGCAACATTTCGATGAACTGAAATAATCTGTATTTGAACTTTACTGTACTAATAGGCTACTCACAAAACATAAAATATTGGTTTTGGGTTTTTAATTATTATTAAACTGTGAATATTCACTCGAATAAATATAAAATATAATAAAATAAACATTAAGGTGCAACATTTCGATGAACTAATAATAATCTATATTTTAACTGTTGTAGTGATCACTAATTATCTAGGTTATATAATTCACTCATGGAAATTAAGCTTAGCACAAGTTCAATAAGGAAGACCTAACACGAGTCACGTACACGTCACTCGATGGCTCCCTTCCCCCCTCATTAAATATGAGGGCGTCACCCCTCAGCAGCCAATAGCTGCACATGCTAAATTCCTTAAATGCCTGCTCTTCCTCCCTGTCAGTTGTCATTTGCAGATGACCGCAAACAGTAGCAGTACTACAATACTCCTCCTCGTGAGAAAAAGAAAAAAGCACAAGAAAAACTAGCTCAAGATGTCCAACTCGGACAATTCAGATCACGAACCTGGTATGGAATTATTCGAGCCCGGTTCGGCTCCCCACAGCGGCCTATCACCAGAGGCAGACTTCCTCATCGCCCGGCTCCTGCAGCAGGGCATCCCCACAGCCCCAGGCCTCACTCTCTCGCAGCTCCGAGAGCTTCTCGGATCAGGTCTCCAGCACAGCTCCCCAGTCCGGGGCAGCAGCTCCAGTCAGCTCCCCAGAGAGCAGGGCGAGGACGCGGAGGTAAAAAAAAAGAAAGAAGTCGAGCCCTCCAGGATCCCGTCCACCTCCAAAATCCACCCCTTCCCAGGCTCGCCAGTCCGGGAGCGTCACTAACACACCCCTCATGGAGAGTAGCGTGGCCGGCTCCCTGCAATCCCTGGCTAGCTCCATGACAGCTATCGATGCTCGCCTCCAGGCCCTGGAAGACTCCGTCACAGGAGCTTCGACTTCCGTGGCACTCAGGTCAGGTACTAGTGTTAACGAAAATGTTTGCACTCACCCACACAGGGTCGGGTTGTAACGGAATAGATGTAACGGCGTTACGTAATCAGAAATACAAAAAATCATGTATATTCAGCGGGCGTTACATTTGAAAAACGAGTAATCTGAGTCAGTTACTTTCGTAAACCTGAAGTGAATACTTATTGGAACTATTGGTTGAGAAGTTTCCTCACAAAATGTAATATTCATTACCAGCAGAACCGTGTGCACACTGCACAGCGCGCAGCATGTCTGTGAGCGAGAGATGCAGCGTGTCTGTGAGGCCCCGCCCCCGCACGCAGATGAGAGAGAGTTCTCTTTCAAAATATATTGAAAGGTAGAAACGGAGATGGTTAGATAAAACGTGGAAGATAACGTTTATGTAGCATTTATTTATTGTCGAAATGATGACATTTATAACGGGATCAAATCAAAGTGAATGGCCTGCTGAATGTATAGGGCAAGTGACTGAAAAAAAGTTATTACATTGTTTCAGATAATAAATAATAATGATAATTCATTCTATTAAGGGGCACCTTTCAAAGCACCCAAGGACACCTTACAATGCATAACATATTCCAAGGAAAGGTTTTAAGACTGTACAAGAATGCAGTATGGGTGAGTTTTACGTGTGGTGCAGATGAGAGCTGTCCAGAATGACACTAAGATGTTGTGTTGTGCTCTTGATAAAACAGTAAAATACGTGTCTCCCGTTCACCAAAACATACCCATCTGTTATGGAAAAGAAAGTATTCCAGAAGAAGAAGAAGAAGAAGAAGAAGAAGAAGAAGAAGGAAAGAAGAGGAAAGAGAAGAAAGGAACTTGGAAGTATTCTAAAAGTAATCTGCCAAAAATCTGGCCCACCCTATATTTTTACAGGCCCACCCTAAAGTACATTTCTGCCTACGCTACTGTTTTTTTCTTTTTCTGCGAGCAACGTGACCAACAACCAATCACATGGATCTCTTGCCACCGAGATACAAAGCAATAGCAATGTTACAAAAAAAATAAATTGAACATTGCTCAACTTTTGAAGCGAGCAACACCAGCAACGCTCCACGTCGCTTCCCAAAATACAGTTCTGCTAAAAGTGACGTCACCCTATTCAAAGTGAATGGGCAGGAGCGTTGGAAGCTTTAACGCACGCCACTGTGTGGACGGGCCGTCACAGTAGCACTGCGCCAGAAACCTCGTGGAGGGGGAAATAAAAAAAAATAAAAAATTGGAATATCACCCCTCCACTCCCATTATCATCCCTCAGCTAGCAGCTGCGCTATCTACTCACCCAGACTCCGTGTTTGTTGACTATCTCCTGTCAGGGCTCTCCCAAGGCTTCAGGGTAGGGGTCCTCCCATCCGCCACAGTGACTTTCATAGCAAGAAACTTACAGTCAGCCGCTAAAGAACCCAACATAGTTTCCCAGCTCATCGACAAAGAACTTCTCAAAGGATATATAATCGGCCCTTTTAGCTCCTCCCCCTTCTCAGTGTTCCGTTCAAATTCCATCGGAATAAGCCACACGTAAATAAAAGGCTGATTTTCGATCTGTCCGCTCCCCGCTCCGGCCATTCAGCAGCGTCAATAGCATCATCCCTCCAGATCAGTTCTCCCTTCACCATGCCTCAGTGGATAATGCAATAAAGATGATCAAGTTCACAGGGCACGGAGCTCGGCTCTCCAAAGCGTACATTACCGATGCCTTCAAAATCATCCTCATTCGTCCGTCTCAGTGGAATTCGTTCGGTATTAAGTGGGAGTCCAAACTCTATTTTCACCGTTCGCAGAAGCAGCCCCTGCATCTTCAATTCCTTCTCGGAAGCGCTCTGCTGGATCCTGCTGAACATCGTCAGAATCCCCTCCGTCCTTCACCTACTGGACGACTCCTCCCCATAGACCCGCCACAGGACAGCTCAGGCACCTCACTGGCCAAGCTTAAACACTGCTTCAGGAGTTAGGTGTCCCTCTCTCCGAAGAGAAAATGTTAGGTCCCGACACACGCTTAGAGTTCTTAGGCATCATCCTCGACTCCATAAACATGAAGGCGTCTCTCCCCTCCGACAAATTGCAGCGCATCCGGGACATCACCAAGTCATACTGCGAGCAACAAGTTATCACAAAACAACAGTTGCTCTCCCTTCCCGCACACCTCAACTTCGCCATGCATGTCATCCCCCAGGGGCGCTCGTTCATCTCCCGCCTCCTGGACGCAGCATCAGCGGTCGACAAACTCCATGACTGCGTTTCCTTAGACAAAGGCTGCCGCTCAGACCTACATTTCTGGTCCCTCCTGCTCGCCCACTGGAACGGAGTTACTTTCTTTTACGATGACCTCGTGCGTTCCTCTGACTCAATGAGGTTCTTCACGGATGCCGCCCCATCCGTGGGTTTTGGGGGTTTCTTCCAGGGAGAGTGGTTTGCAGGGTCATGGCCCCTGTCAATTTCTACCTCAAGCAAGTTCTCATTAAATCCGGCCTATCACCTATATCATACCCTGGACATTCCTTCAGGATAGGTGCAGTCACCTCTGCTGCTAATCAAGGTCTCTCTACCTCATCCCTACAACAACTAGGACAGTGGTCCTCCTCCGCCTTCACAACCTACATTCGCCCGGACATCAGCGCCGTACTGGCTTCCCAAAGATCTCTCAGACCCTAACTATGGTATCTATGCATATAACTGGTGGTGGCTCATAAACACATTCACAAGTATACATGTCTCACTAAGGTACCTGATATTCAAACTGCATTCCTGTCCTAATTCCGCGGGCCCCGCCCACAGGGAATAATGTCTCGTCTCACGCTGCAACTACATGTAATGGGCTTCATCTCCGGCACACAGGTATTTCATTCCCAGGCCTTGCTCAACAGTATCAGTGTAAAATGTATTTCCTGCAGTCAGGCGTGGACTCGGGCCACCGTACACCCCCGTGGCAGTTACAAAACAAAGAAAATAAAGAAAGAGTAAAGAGTAAAGAAGAAAAAAAAAGAGATATCCTGTGAAGTCAGGCATGGACTCAGGCCACCGTACACTCCGGTGTCAGTTACAAAACAAAGGAAAAAGAAAGAAAGAGTAAAGAAAAAAAAAAAATATATGTATATATAGCCTGCGAAGTCAGGCGTGGCGGAAGGCCACCGTACACTTCGGTGTCGTAGCTTCGGGCTACCGTACACTTCGGTGTCAGTTACAAAACAAAGGAGAAAGAGAAAAGAGTAAAGAAAAAGAGATATATATATATATATATATATATACATATATAGCCTGCAAAGTCAGGCGTGGCAGAAGGCCACCGTACACTTCGGTGTCGTAGCTGCGGGCTACCGTACACTTAGGTGTCGTGGACGTTGGGCCACCGTTACAAAACGAAACTGCTCGCTCCTCGGCGTAGTCAAGCCCTGCTGGACAGGCATGCCACCCGCAGGTCGTTTTCAGGTAAGACCGGCACTGATTTCGGCAGTCAGAGTCTCAGCATGACCCGTAAGCTCCGGCAGTGATTCCGGCACTATGTCGCTCATATATGTGTTAATCTATTATCTTTCCTTCCCAGATCACCAGTCACCCCACAAGGTAAGCAACTCAGTTCATCTCAGTATTTCATACTTCACTGGTTTTGGGGATTTCATCGGAGCGCTGCTTTCCCTCCTGAATGATTATCCTGCAAATCGCCAAACACCATTACATTCTCCTGTTGTATTATCATGGCAATCATTTGTATTCATATGACGTGTAAACAATAAATATGTAATTCTTACATCACGTCTCTCCGGTTTGAAATGAAGCTTAGCGCAAGTTCAATAAGGAAGACCTAACACGAGTCACGTACACGTCACTCGATGGCTCCCTTCCCCCCTCATTAAATATGAGGGCGTCACCCCTCAGCAGCCAATAGCTGCACATGCTAAATTCCTTAAATGCCTGCTCTTCCTCCCTGTCAGTTGTCATTTGCAGATGACCGCAACCCGCCTCCACCCCTCTCGCCTCCAGTCTCCTCCAGGACAAGTTAAACCGTCCTTCTTCAGACCGGTCTCACCTACTCAGCACCACCACCAGTGTCTAGACCCCGGGGATTTCATCGGAGCGGTGCTTTCCCTCCTGAATGATTATCCTGCAAACCGGGGCCTAATCGCCAAACACCATTACATTCTCCTGTTGTATTATCATGGCAATCATTTTTATTCATATGACGTGTAAACAATAAATATGTAATTCTTACATCACGTCTCTCCGGTTTGAACTACGGGTTGGGGGTATTGTTTCCACAAGGACACATATCATGTTGACTACTTATTGCGTGCCCCCCGTTCTTCTTTCTCTTTGCTTTCCGGTCTTCAAGCCGACCACATTTGCTTTTCTCCTGCTTAATAAAGCCAACTTTGCACCTTCGATGCACCGCCTCTGACTCTCTTTTCTCGGCACTAAACTGTACTGTACTAGTACCTAAGCAGCCAGCTTGACATTAGGACTTGCTTTTCATTATATTTTCATGCTTTTTTTAAGAAAAATGAACTTGTCCACATTGCTTGCCGAAAGGGCAGATCTGCTGGCACTAACAATGTCTCCTGCTGTGGAGAACACCCTCTCGCTAGGGACAGAGGTAGCAGATACAGCCAGGTAGCACTTTTCTAACTTGAGAACATAAGGATATTTGGCGTTTGTAATAGCTTTGGCTCGGTCTGAACTTTTTGCAAGTGTTGGAGGCTTAAATGCTAGTGAGAGTTGGGTTTGCACTTCAGTCATTTTTTTTCTTTTGGTACTGGTGATATTCACGTTTGGGTGATACCTTTTCAAATGATTGTGCAAGTTTGATGTATTGCCAGCCGCTTAAGGCCCTGTCACACTGTCCCTAAATTGAATCCCGATGGACACACGATAAAGGACATTTTCAAATTCGGCTGTGATCGTAGCAACATCGGGCCATTCGTGAGGGCATCTTAAGCCATCGTATGACCGCCGGTGGAGTTTCTCAGGCTCCGGCAGCAACTTTGGGAGCGGTGGCAACATCTTTGGCATCACAAAGCATTGCCGAAGGACCTTGTGAAGGTTCATTTTCGTGTTGACTTCGTGTGTCCATTTTGTCCTTCGTAAGGCATTCGTGAGGGCATCTTAAGCCATCGTATGACCGCCGGTGGAATTTATCAGGCTCCGGCAGCAACTTCGGGAGCGGTGGAAAAATCTTTGACATGCCAAAGATTTTGCCGAAGAACCTTGCGAAGGTTCATTTTCGTGTTGACTTCGTGTGTCTATTTTGCCCTTCGTAAGGCCATCGTGAGGGCATCGTGTACCCATCGCATGACATAGTTTGTGTCATGGTAATGTGGACATATAAAGGCTAACTCCCAAAGCTTCAATCACAATTCATCACAATTCAGTTCCTGCAGAATTGCATACTATGCAACCCAGTCTCACGGCATTTCGTGTTCATCAACACGATTTTTAATCTATTGATTCGTGTTCACCAACACGATTTGCCCCTTTTTTTCGTGTTGCACAGCACGATTTTAAAAGCAATGTATTTCTACTGCCTGCAGCACGTCTTTTTCTCCGGTCGGGTCGAGGAAGACCAGAAGCTGTGTGGTTCATAAAAACATGTTCTTACTCAATATCAAGCCACTGTTATTGCTTTTATTTGAAATCGTATAATTTCGGACTTTTGTTGCCGTCTGTGAGGAAAATAAATGGGGCTCAGAGCCTCAGGATACTGAAATCTGTATTTTTAAAATATTTTGTTCCTTCTAATTTGTTATTCTTTTCAAAATAACACACTGTTATTTACTCACCAATAACACTCAATTACCCTGCTTTTATTTATTGGTTTAATTCCATAATCTCGGGCTTTTTTGGCGTCCGTCAGGAACTGAATTTCAAAATAAAAATAACCGGAAACAGACGTAGGCATTTCGAGCGATTACCCAAGATCCTCAGCTATGGTTTTAAGCTCGCTTATTGGATGTTTTAGCCGCAATGCATGCTGGGATTTGGTGTTTATATGATATGAAATCCGGAAAACATTTTAAAAGAATAAAATAATACTTAATTCCGAGTGTTCTTGCTTTTCTCTTTGAAAGTCATCACATAACGGCATTGTAATACACGGTTCGGCTGCATTGTATATTACAGATCTGCCGTAGTTCTTTATTTATAGAGCCCTGATGAGAAGACCTTTGGAAAAACTGAGAAAATGCCGCCGAAACTGAATACTTGACGTGGATCATAAATATATTCAACAATTAAACAACATCTTCAATTTCTCTTCACACAATACGTCTCCTTGCAGTATCAACACTAATTCGGCTGACTTTTACATTTGATCTAATTCACAGATAGGTTATATTTACACCATAACGGTGCACAGCTGATATAAAAGGACTGTAGTTTTTAAAGATATTACTGATTTTCTTTGAATGTAAGAATGTAAATACTGAGTCTGAAATAGTATAGCAATATGCTGTAAAATTATGTGAAAGCATGAATAAAACGTGTCCTACACTAATAATACAAAGTTATTATGGCTGTGTGTACCTTGTGTGCACCGCCTAGTGGTTAAAGCACGTTATTGAATTATTGTTTTTATGTGTTATATTATAACACAAAAAAACAATAATGTGCTCTTAATATTTTTTTCATCAAATATTATTTGAATATTTGAATAAAAATATGAAGAGTACATACTTTCATAGGGGGAAAGTAGAAGGTCTGTGATAGAAATATAGAATATAAAAAATTAAGAAGATACTATACGTGATCTCTACAATAAAACAGTTTAGTGCAGGATGTACAAAGATATTAATAGGAGGAGGTGCAAAACAGAAAAACGAATTAACCTTTATTTAAACATTAAATAACAGATTAAGGTCTTCTTTTAAATAAGAAAAAAACGTTGGGGGTATCTATCCACAGATAAATATTAAGCCTGACAAAGTACTTAACGTCTAATATATTGCTTTCCTGCAATGTTAACTATGTTGAAGCACTTATTTTAACTGATATTATACATATGAATTATACTCTTATGTATGTAGATAGAATAAGAAATGTGCAGAATATGAATATGTTTAATGGTGGAGGTACACACATATTGATAGATGTCTTGTAATGCACTGTTGAGGAACCTGTGACCCAAGTGTTTCATTCATTGAATAACTACACCGTAGTTGTGTATATGATATGTCAATAAACCTTTGAAAATCTTGAAAGGGATGTGCAAAATAGCCATAATATACAGTCTTTAATTAACTATTAGTAGAGAATAACGAGTCATGAATATACTTTATTACTCGTTTCCATTCATGTCAATTGCAGATACATGTTTAGTCTTCTCAAGCACCAACTATCAAATATCTCTCCTGATTGTTGGCACTTGACAATCACCTTACCTGAATTTTACTCAGGTCACGTGTAACTAAAGTCTGATTTAAGGGTTGTTTATATTTCACATAATTAATCAGAATCTGCAAAGTAACTCAAATAAATGCAGTGGAGTAAATAAAAATACCAGGTTAACCTCTGAATTGTCGTGGAGTAGAATTACAAAGTAACAATGAGCTGTCATGTGGGTATATATTAATGCTGCACATTATGGACACAAGCAATTTTCACCCATGTATTAATTATATGTTTTACATTTGATAACACCAATGTGTTTAATACTGGCAACTTCTAATTGTGGGAAAAACGAAAACGTTCAGTAGAGACGTCCCATAGAACATTTTGCGAAACACAATAGCCAGCATGTGTAGTTCTGGGGGGGCGTTCGATTCCAGTTTTGGATAGTCTGTCGTAGTTTCGTTCCATTTCACACAGCTGTTTGACGCTCTGCATAACCTTACGGGGACTGTAGTCCTAAACGATAGCTGGGGATTATGGGTAGTGTAGTGTCTTCGGCCATCCTAGACTCAGAAATGTTGACAATCGCAATGATGCTCGAAATGTCCCTTATAGGCCTACGTCTGTTTCCGGTTATTTTGAAATTCAGTTCCTGACGGACGCCAAAAAAGGCCGAGATTATGGAA
Source organism: Pseudochaenichthys georgianus (assembly GCF_902827115.2). Lineage (NCBI taxonomy): Eukaryota > Metazoa > Chordata > Actinopteri > Perciformes > Channichthyidae > Pseudochaenichthys > Pseudochaenichthys georgianus. The sequence goes on along the minus strand of NC_047522.1, from coordinate 10,219,377 downwards.
TTAAACCAATAAATAAAAGCAAGGATAATTGTGTGTTATTGGTGAGTAAATAACAGTGTGTTATTTTGAAAAGAATAACGAATTAGAAGGAAAAAAATATTTAAAAATACAGATTTCCGTATTCTGAGGCTCTGAGCCCCATTTATTGTCTGAGCCCCATTTATTTTCCTCACAGACGGCAACAAAAGTCCGAAATTATACGATTTAAAATAAAAGCAATAATTGTGGCTTGATATTGAGTAAGAACATGTTTTTATGAACCACACAGCTTCCGGTCTCCCACGACCCGACCGGAGAAAAAGACGTGCTGCCGGCAGTAGAAATACATTGCTTTTAAAATCGTGCTGTGCAACACGAAAAAAAGGGGCAAATTGTGTTGGTGAACACGAATCAATAGATTAAAAATCGTGTTGGTGAACACGAAATGCCGTGAGACTGGGTTGTACTATGATGAGACAACAAGTAAAAAGAAGGCAGCAGCATTGCTTCTTTTGATGCACCTCAGAGAACATGATGAGCAACTCTTACAGGTAAAAATTGTCTTATTTCACGTTGTCATTTCTTGCTTTTTGTGACCTGCTCAATCGAAATCAGTAGCAGTGATGACACCTGTATTAAACAGGTGAAACAGGAGCATGAGGACACGGTGCGCGATGTTTGCTTGCAGGTCGCTTCTCTGGTTGTTTTATTGCACAACAAAATCATGTAAACAACCCAATTTGTGTTCTGTGAAACTGAAAAGGATATTACATTGTTTTTGTTACTTTCGTTGCAGTTGTATCATACAACTGCAACTGCCGCGGCGCCAGGATTTCAATTTTGGCTGGGCCTGTTCTAATAGCCTATTTCTCGTTAACAAAAATAATATAAAAAGAAATACCTGCATATCATTGTAGGCAACTGTGGAATGCATATTTCCTATAGTAAAGACACTTTTTCTAAACCCTTCTCTTTTAAACATTTTCACAATAAGAAGCTTAAATAGGCTATTATTTAAATGATTAAACGGCACGCCGCAATGAGTGAAATTAA